>NC_134266.1:3313699-3527193 GCF_031893055.1 Leptodactylus fuscus
GTGTCTCGCTGGTGACATGTATACAGGAGGAGCAGACTGTGGTGTCTCGCTGGTGACATGTATACAGGAGGAGCAGACTGTGGTGTATCGCTGGTTACATGTATACTGGAGGAGCAGACTGTGGTGTCTCGCTGGTGACATGTATACAGGAGGAGCAGACTGTGGTGTCTCGCTGGTTACATGTATACAGGAGGAGCAGACTCCGGTGTCTCGCTGGTGACATGTATACAGGAGGAGCAGACTGTGGTGTCTTGCTGGTTACATGTATACAGGAGGAGCAGACTCCGGTGTCTCGCTGGTTACATGTATACAGGAGGAGCAGACTGTGGTGTCTCGCTGGTGACATGTATACAGGAGGAGCAGACTGTGGTGTCTCGCTGGTGACATGTATACAGGAGGAGCAGACTGTGGTGTCTCGCTGGTGACATGTATACAGGAGGAGCAGACTGTGGTGTCTTGCTGGTTACATGTATACAGGAGGAGCAGACTCCGGTGTCTCGCTGGTTACATGTATACAGGAGGAGCAGACTGTGGTGTCTCGCTGGTTACATGTATACAGGAGGAGCAGACTGTGGTGTCTCGCTGGTGACATGTATACAGGAGGAGCAGACTGTGGTGTCTCGCTTGTGACATGTATACAGGAGGAGCAGACTGTGGTGTCTCGCTGGTGACATGTATACAGGAGGAGCAGACTCCGGTGTCTCGCTGGTGACATGTATACAGGAGGAGCAGACTCCGGTGTCTCGCTGGTGACATGTATACTGGAGGAGCAGACTGTGGTGTCTCGCTGGTGACATGTATACAGGAGGAGCAGACTGTGGTGTCTCGCTGGTGACATGTATACAGGAGGAGCAGACTGTGGTGTCTCACTGGTGACATGTATACAGGAGGAGCAGACTGTGGTGTCTCGCTGGTTACATGTATTCAGGAGGAGCAGACTCCGGTGTCTCGCTGGTGACATGTATACAGGAGGAGCAGACTGTGGTGTCTCGCTGGTGACATGTATACAGGAGGAGCAGACTGTGGTGTCTCACTGGTGACATGTATACAGGAGGAGCAGACTGTGGTGTCTCACTGGTGACATGTATACAGGAGGAGCAGACTGTGGTGTCTCGCTGCTTACATGTATACAGGAGGAGCAGACTGTGGTGTCTGGCTGGTGACATGTATACAGGAGGAGCAGACTCCGGTGTCTGGCTGGTTACATGTATACAGGAGGAGCAGACTGTGGTGTCTGGCTGGTGACATGTATACAGGAGGAGCAGACTCCGGTGTCTCGCTGGTGACATGTATACTGGAGGAGCAGACTGTGGTGTCTCGCTGGTGACATGTATACAGGAGGAGTAGACTCCGGTGTCTCACTGGTGACATGTATACAGGAGGAGCAGACTGTGGTGTCTCGCTGGTTACATGTATACAGGAGGAGCAGACTGTGGTGTCTCGCTGGTGACATGTATACAGGAGGAGCAGACTGTGGTGTCTCGCTGGTGACATGTATACAGGAGGAGCAGACTGTGGTGTATCGCTGGTGACATGTATACAGAAGGAGCAGACTGTGGTGTCTCGCTGGTGACATGTATACAGGAGGAGCAGACTGTGGTGTCTCGCTGGTGACATGTATACAGGAGGAGCAGACTGCGGTGTCTCGCTGGTGACATGTATACAGGAGGAGCAGACTGTGGTGTCTGGCTGGTGACATGTATACAGTAGGAGCAGACTCCGGTGTCTCGCTGGTGACATGTATACAGGAGGAGCAGACTGTGGTGTCTCGCTGGTGACATGTATACAGGAGGAGTAGAATCCTGTGTCTCGCTGGCTACATGTATACAGGAGGAGCAGACTGTGGTGTCTCGCTGGTGACATGTATACAGGAGGAGCAGACTCCGGTGTCTCGCTGGTGACATGTATACAGGAGGAGCAGACTGTGGTGTCTCGCTGGCTACATGTATACAGGAGGAGCAGACTCCGGTGTCTCGCTGGTGACATGTATACAGGAGGAGCAGACTCCGGTGTCTCGCTGGTGACATGTATACAGGAGGAGCAGACTGTGGTGTCTCACTGGTGACATGTATACAGGAGGAGTAGACTGTGGTGTCTCGCTGGTGACATGTATACAGGAGGAGCAGACTCTGGTGTCTCGCTGGTTACATGTATACAGGAGGAGCAGACTGTGGTGTCTCGCTGGTGACATGTATACTGGAGGAGCAGACTCCGGTGTCTCGCTGGTGACATGTATACAGGAGGAGCAGACTGTGGTGTCTCGCTGGTGACATGTATACAGGAGGAGCAGACTGTGGTGTCTCGCTGGTTACATGTATACACGAGGAGCAGACTCTGGTGTCTCGCTGGTTACATGTATACAGGAGGAGCAGACTGTGGTGTCTCGCTGGTGACATGTATACTGGAGGAGCAGACTCCGGTGTCTCGCTGGTTACATGTATACTGGAGGAGCAGACTGTGTTGTCTCGCTGGTGACATGTATACTGGAGGAGCAGACTGTGGTGTATCGCTGGTGACATGTATACAGGAGGAGCAGACTGTGGTGTCTGGCTGGTTACATGTATACAGGAGGAGCAGACTGTGGTGTCTGGCTGGTTACATGTATACAGGAGGAGCAGACTGTGGTGTCTGGCTGGTTACATGTATACAGGAGGAGCAGACTGTGGTGTCTCACTGGTGACATGTATACAGGAGGAGCAGACTGTGGTGTCTCACTGGTGACATGTATACAGGAGGAGCAGACTCCGGTGTCTCACTGGTGACATGTATACAGGAGGAGCAGACTGTGGTGTCTCACTGGTGACATGTATACAGGAGGAGCAGACTGTGGTGTCTGGCTGGTGACATGTATACAGGAGGAGCAGACTGTGGTGTCTCGCTGGTGACATGTATACAGGAGGAGCAGACTGTGGTGTCTCGCTGGTTACATGTATACAGGAGGAGCAGACTGTGGTGTCTCGCTGGTGACATGTGTACAGGAGGAGCAGACTGTGGTGTCTCGCTGGTGACATGTATACAGGAGGAGCAGACTCTGGTGTCTCGCTGGTTACATGTATACAGGAGGAGCAGACTCTGGTGTCTCGCTGGTTACATGTATACTGGAGGAGCAGACTGTGGTGTCTGGCTGGTTACATGTATACAGGAGGAGCAGACTGTGGTGTCTCGCTGGTTACATGTATACAGGAGGAGCAGACTGTGGTGTCTGGCTGGTGACATGTATACAGGAGGAGCAGACTCCGGTGTCTCGCTGGTTACATGTATACTGGAGGAGCAGACTGTGGTGTCTCGCTGGTGACATGTATACAGGAGGAGCAGACTCCGGTGTCTCGCTGGTTACATGTATACAGGAGGAGCAGACTGCGGTGTCTCGCTGGTGACATGTATACAGGAGGAGCAGACTGTGGTGTCTCGCTGGTGACATGTATACAGGAGGAGCAGACTCCGGTGTCTCGCTGGTGACATGTATACAGGAGGAGCAGACTCCGGTGTCTCGCTGGTTACATGTATACAGGAGGAGCAGACTGTGGTGTCTCACTGGTGACATGTATACAGGAGGAGCAGACTCTGGTGTCTCGCTGGTGACATGTATACAGGAGGAGCAGACTGTGGTGTCTCGCTGGTTACATGTATACAGGAGGAGCAGACTGTGGTGTCTCGCTGGTGACATGTATACAGGAGGAGCAGACTGTGGTGTATCGCTGGTGACATGCATACAGGAGGAGCAGACTGTGGTGTCTCGCTGGTTACATGTATACAGGAGGAGCAGACTGTGGTGTCTCGCTGGTGACATGTATACAGGAGGAGCAGACTGTGGTGTATCGCTGGTGACATGTATACAGGAGGAGCAGACTCCGGTGTCTCGCTGGTGACATGTATACAGAAGGAGCAGACTGTGGTGTCTCGCTGTTTACATGTATACAGGAGGAGCAGACTCCGGTGTCTCACTGGTGACATGTATACAGGAGGAGCAGACTCTGGTGTCTCGCTGGTGACATGTATACAGGAGGAGCAGACTGTGGTGTCTCGCTGGTTACATGTATACAGGAGGAGCAGACTCCGGTGTCTCGCTGGTGACATGTATACAGGAGGAGCAGACTGTGGTGTCTGGCTGGTGACATGTATACAGGAGGAGCAGACTGTGGTGTCTCGCTGGTTACATGTATACAGGAGGAGCAGACTCCGGTGTCTGGCTGGTGACATGTATACAGGAGGAGCAGACTCCGGTGTCTCGCTGGTGACATGTATACAGGAGGAGGCAGACTCCGGTGTCTCGCTGGTTACATGTATACAGGAGGAGCAGACTCTGGTGTCTCGCTGGTGACATGTATACAGGAGGAGCAGACTGCGGTGTCTCGCTGGTGACATGTATACAGGAGGAGCAGACTGTGGTGTCTCGCTGGTTACATGTATACTGGAGGAGCAGACTGTGGTGTCTCGCTGGTGACATGTATACAGGAGGAGCAGACTGTGGTGTCTCGCTGGTTACATGTATACTGGAGGAGCAGACTGTGGTGTCTCGCTGGTGACATGTATACAGGAGGAGCAGACTGTGGTGTCTCGCTGGTTACATGTATACAGGAGGAGCAGACTCTGGTGTCTCGCTGGTGACATGTATACAGGAGGAGCAGACTGTGGTGTCTCGCTGGTGACATGTATACAGGAGGAGCAGACTCCGGTGTCTCGCTGGTTACATGTATACAGGAGGAGCAGACTCTGGTGTCTCGCTGGTGACATGTATACAGGAGGAGCAGACTGTGGTGTCTCGCTGGTGACATGTATACAGGAGGAGCAGACTGTGGTGTCTGGCTGGTTACATGTATACAGGAGGAGCAGACTCCGGTGTCTCACTGGTTACATGTATACAGGAGGAGCAGACTGTGGTGTCTCGCTGGTGACATGTATACAGGAGGAGCAGACTCCGGTGTCTCGCTGGTGACATGTATACAGGAGGAGCAGACTGTGGTGTCTCGCTGGTGACATGTATACAGGAGGAGCAGACTCCGGTGTCTCGCTGGTTACATGTATACTGGAGGAGCAGACTGTGGTGTCTCGCTGGTGACATGTATACAGGAGGAGCAGACTGTGGTGTCTCGCTGGTGACATGTATACAGGAGGAGCAGACTCCGGTGTCTCGCTGGTTACATGTATACTGGAGGAGCAGACTGTGGTGTCTCGCTGGTGACATGTATACAGGAGGAGCAGACTGCAGTGTCTCGCTGGTTACATGTATACAGGAGGAGCAGACTGTGGTGTCTCGCTGGTGACATGTATACAGGAGGAGCAGACTGTGGTGTCTCGCTGGTGACATGTATACAGGAGGAGCAAGACTGTGGTGTCTTGCTGGTTACATGTATACAGGAGGAGCAGACTCGGTGTCTCGCTGGTTACATGTATACAGGAGGAGCAGACTGTGGTGTCTCGCTGGTGACATGTATACAGAGGAGCAGACTGTGGTGTCTCGCTGGTTACATGTATACAGGAGGAGCAGACTCGGGTGTCTCGCTGGTTACATGTATACAGGAGGAGCAGACTGTGGTGTCTCGCTGGTGACATGTATACAGGAGGAGCAGACTGTGGTGTCTGGCTTGTGACATGTATACAGGAGGAGCAGACTGTGTGTCTCGCTGGTGACATGTATACAGGAGGAGCAGACTCCGGTGTCTCGCTGGTGACATGTATACAGGAGGAGCAGACTCCGGTGTCTCGCTGGTGACATGTATACTGGAGGAGCAGACTGTGGTGTCTCGCTGGTGACATGTATACAGGAGGAGCAGACTGTGGTGTCTCGCTGGTGACATGTATACAGGAGGAGCAGACTGTGGTGTCTCACTGGTGACATGTATACAGGAGGAGCAGACTGTGGTGTCTCGCTGGTTACATGTATACAGGAGGAGCAGACTCCGGTGTCTCGCTGGTGACATGTATACAGGAGGAGCAGACTGTGGTGTCTCGCTGGTGACATGTATACAGGAGGAGCAGACTGTGGTGTCTCACTGGTGACATGTATACAGGAGGAGCAGACTGTGGTGTCTCACTGGTGACATGTATACAGGAGGAGCAGACTGTGGTGTCTGGCTGGTGACATGTATACAGGAGGAGCAGACTCCGGTGTCTGGCTGGTTACATGTATACAGGAGGAGCAGACTCCCGTGTCTCGCTGGTGACATGTATACTGGAGGAGCAGACTGTGGTGTCTCGCTGGTGACATGTATACAGGAGGAGCAGACTCCGGTGTCTCGCTGGTGACATGTATACTGGAGGAGCAGACTGTGGTGTCTCGCTGGTGACATGTATACAGGAGGAGCAGACTCCGGTGTCTCACTGGTGGCATGTATACAGGAGGAGCAGACTGTGGTGTCTCGCTGGTTACATGTATACAGGAGGAGCAGACTGTGGTGTCTCGCTGGTGACATGTATACAGGAGGAGCAGACTGTGGTGTCTCGCTGGTGACATGTATACAGGAGGAGCAGACTGTGGTGTATCGCTGGTGACATGTATACAGAAGGAGCAGACTGTGGTGTCTCGCTGGTGACATGTATACAGGAGGAGCAGACTGTGGTGTCTCGCTGGTGACATGTATACAGGAGGAGCAGACTGCGGTGTCTCGCTGGTGACATGTATACAGGAGGAGCAGACTGTGGTGTCTGGCTGGTGACAAGTATACAGTAGGAGCAGACTCCGGTGTCTCGCTGGTGACATGTATACAGGAGGAGCAGACTGTGGTGTCTCGCTTGTGACATGTATACAGGAGGAGCAGACTGTGGTGTCTCGCTGGTGACATGTATACAGGAGGAGCAGACTCCGGTGTCTCGCTGGTGACATGTATACAGGAGGAGCAGACTCCGGTGTCTCGCTGGTGACATGTATACTGGAGGAGCAGACTGTGGTGTCTCGCTGGTGACATGTATACAGGAGGAGCAGACTGTGGTGTCTCGCTGGTGACATGTATACAGGAGGAGCAGACTGTGGTGTCTCACTGGTGACATGTATACAGGAGGAGCAGACTGTGGTGTCTCACTGGTGACATGTATACAGAGGAGGAGCAGACTGTGGTGTCTCGCTGGTTACATGTATACAGGAGGAGCAGACTGTGGTGTCTGGCTGGTGACATGTATACAGGAGGAGCAGACTCCGGTGTCTGGCTGGTTTACATGTATACAGAGGAGCAGACTGTGGTGTCTGGCTGGTTACATGTATACAGGAGGAGCAGACTCCGGTGTCTCGCTGGTGACATGTATACAGGAGGAGCAGACTCCGGTGTCTCACTGGTGACATGTATACAGGAGGAGCAGACTGTGGTGTCTCACTGGTGACATGTATACAGGAGGAGCAGACTGTGGTGTCTCGCTGGTGACATGTATACAGGAGGAGCAGACTGTGGTGTCTCACTGGTGACATGTATACAGGAGGAGCAGACTGTGGTGTCTCGCTGGTGACATGTATACAGGAGGAGCAGACTGTGGTGTCTCACTGGTGACATGTATACAGGAGGAGCAGACTCCGGTGTCTCACTGTGACATGTATACAGGAGGAGCAGACTGTGGTGTCTCGCTGGTGACATGTATACAGGAGGAGCAGACTGTGGTGTCTCGCTGTGACATGTATACAGGAGGAGCAGACTGTGGTGTCTCACTGGTGACATGTATACAGGAGAGCAGACTCCGGTGTCTCACTGGTGACATGTATACAGGAGGAGCAGACTGTGGTGTCTCGCTGGTGACATGTATACAGGAGGAGCAGACTCGGTGTCTCGCTGGTTACATGTATACTGGAGGAGCAGACTCCGGTGTCTCGCTGGTGACATGTATACAGGAGGAGCAGACTCCGGTGTCTCGCTGGTGACATGTATACTGAGGAGCAGACTGTGGTGTCTCGCTGGTGACATGTTATACAGGAGGAGCAGACTGTGGTGTCTCGCTGGTGACATGTATACAGGAGGAGCAGACTGTGGTGTCTCACTGGTGACATGTATACAGGAGGAGCAGACTGTGGTGTCTCGCTGGTTACATGTATACAGGAGGAGCAGACTCCGGTGTCTCGCTGGTGACATGTATACAGGAGGAGCAGACTGTGGTGTCTCGCTGGTGACATGTATACAGGAGGAGCAGACTGTGGTGTCTCACTGGTGACATGTATACAGGGAGGAGCAGACTGTGGTTTCTCACTGGTGACATGTATACAGGAGGAGCAGACTGTGGTGTCTGGCTGGTGACATGTATACAGGAGAGCAGACTCCGGTGTCTGGCTGGTTACATGTATACAGGAGGAGCAGACTCCCGTGTCTCGCTGGTGACATGTATACAGGAGGAGCAGACTGTGGTGTATCGCTGGTGACATGTATACAGAAGGAGCAGACTGTGGTGTCTCGCTGGTGACATGTATACAGAGGAGCAGACTGTGGTGTCTCGCTGGTGACATGTATACAGGAGGAGCAGACTGCGGTGTCTCGCTGGTGACATGTATACAGGAGGAGCAGACTGTGGTGTCTGGCTGGTGACATGTATACAGTAGGAGCAGACTCCGGTGTCTCGCTGGTGACATGTATACAGGAGGAGCAGTCTCCGGTGTCTCGCTGGTGACATGTATACAGGAGGAGTAGACTCCTGTGTCTCGCTGGCTACATGTATACAGGAGGAGCAGACTGTGGTGTCTCGCTGGTGACATGTATACAGGAGGAGCAGACTCCGGTGTCTCGCTGGTGACATGAATACAGGAGGAGCAGACTGTGGTGTCTCGCTGGCTACATGTATACAGGAGGAGCAGACTCCGGTGTCTCGCTGGTGACATGTATACAGGAGGAGCAGACTCCGGTGTCGTCGCTGGTGACATGTATACAGGAGGAGCAGACTGTGGTGTCTCGCTGGTGACATGTATACTGGAGGAGCAGACTCCGGTGTCTCGCTGGTACATGTATACAGGAGGAGCAGACTGTGGTGTCTCGCTGGTGACATGTATACAGGAGGAGCAGACTGTGGTGTCTCGCTGGTGACATGTATACTGGAGGAGCAGACTGTGGTGTCTCGCTGGTTACATGTATACAGGAGGAGCAGACTGTGGTGTCTCGCTGGTGACGATGTATACAGGAGGAGCAGACTGTGGTGTCTCACTGGGTGACATGTATACAGGAGGAGCAGACTGTGGTGTCTCACTGGTGACATGTATACAGGAGGAGCAGACTGTGGTGTCTCGCTGCTTACATGTATACAGGAGGAGCAGACTGTGGTGTCTGGCTGGTGACATGTATACAGGAGGAGCAGACTCCGGTGTCTGGCTGGTTACATGTATACAGGAGGAGCAGACTGTGGTGTCTGGCTGGTGACATGTATACAGGAGGAGCAGACTCCGGTGTCTCGCTGGTGACATGTATACTGGAGGAGCAGACTGTGGTGTCTCGCTGGTGACATGTATACAGGAGGAGTAGACTCCGGTGTCTCACTGGTGACATGTATACAGGAGGAGCAGACTGTGGTGTCTCGCTGGTTACATGTATACAGGAGGAGCAGACTGTGGTGTCTCGCTGGTGACATGTATACAGGAGGAGCAGACTGTGGTGTCTCGCTGGTGACATGTATACAGGAGGAGCAGACTGTGGTGTATCGCTGGTGACATGTATACAGAAGGAGCAGACTGTGGTGTCTCGCTGGTGACATGTATACAGGAGGAGCAGACTGTGGTGTCTCGCTGGTGACATGTATACAGGAGGAGCAGACTGCGGTGTCTCGCTGGTGACATGTATACAGGAGGAGCAGACTGTGGTGTCTGGCTGGTGACATGTATACAGTAGGAGCAGACTCCGGTGTCTCGCTGGTGACATGTATACAGGAGGAGCAGACTGTGGTGTCTCGCTGGTGATATGTATACAGGAGGAGTAGAATCCTGTGTCTCGCTGGCTACATGTATACAGGAGGAGCAGACTGTGGTGTCTCGCTGGTGACATGTATACAGGAGGAGCAGACTCCGGTGTCTCGCTGGTGACATGTATACAGGAGGAGCAGACTGTGGTGTCTCGCTGGCTACATGTATACAGGAGGAGCAGACTCCGGTGTCTCGCTGGTGACATGTATACAGGAGGAGCAGACTCCGGTGTCTCGCTGGTGACATGTATACAGGAGGAGCAGACTGTGGTGTCTCACTGGTGACATGTATACAGGAGGAGTAGACTGTGGTGTCTCGCTGGTGACATGTATACAGGAGGAGCAGACTCTGGTGTCTCGCTGGTTACATGTATACAGGAGGAGCAGACTGTGGTGTCTCGCTGGTGACATGTATACTGGAGGAGCAGACTCCGGTGTCTCGCTGGTGACATGTATACAGGAGGAGCAGACTGTGGTGTCTCGCTGGTGACATGTATACAGGAGGAGCAGACTATGGTGTCTCGCTGGTTACATGTATACACGAGGAGCAGACTCTGGTGTCTCGCTGGTTACATGTATACAGGAGGAGCAGACTGTGGTGTCTCGCTGGTGACATGTATACTGGAGGAGCAGACTCCGGTGTCTCGCTGGTTACATGTATACTGGAGGAGCAGACTGTGTTGTCTCGCTGGTGACATGTATACTGGAGGAGCAGACTGTGGTGTATCGCTGGTGACATGTATACAGGAGGAGCAGACTGTGGTGTCTGGCTGGTTACATGTATACAGGAGGAGCAGACTGTGGTGTCTGGCTGGTTACATGTATACAGGAGGAGCAGACTGTGGTGTCTGGCTGGTTACATGTATACAGGAGGAGCAGACTGTGGTGTCTCACTGGTGACATGTATACAGGAGGAGCAGACTGTGGTGTCTCACTGGTGACATGTATACAGGAGGAGCAGACTGTGGTGTCTCACTGGTGACATGTATACAGGAGGAGCAGACTGTGGTGTCTCACTGGTGACATGTATACAGGAGGAGCAGACTGTGGTGTCTCACTGGTGACATGTATACAGGAGGAGCAGACTCCGGTGTCTCACTGGTGACATGTATACAGGAGGAGCAGACTGTGGTGTCTCACTGGTGACATGTATACAGGAGGAGCAGACTGTGGTGTCTGGCTGGTGACATGTATACAGGAGGAGCAGACTGTGGTGTCTCGCTGGTGACATGTATACAGGAGGAGCAGACTGTGGTGTCTCGCTGGTGACATGTATACAGGAGGAGCAGACTCTGATGTCTCGCTGGTTACATGTATACAGGAGGAGCAGACTCTGGTGTCTCGCTGGTTACATGTATACTGGAGGAGCAGACTGTGGTGTCTGGCTGGTTACATGTATACAGGAGGAGCAGACTGTGGTGTCTCGCTGGTTACATGTATACAGGAGGAGCAGACTGTGGTGTCTGGCTGGTGACATGTATACAGGAGGAGCAGACTCCGGTGTCTCGCTGGTTACATGTATACTGGAGGAGCAGACTGTGGTGTCTCGCTGGTGACATGTATACAGGAGGAGCAGACTCCGGTGTCTCGCTGGTTACATGTATACAGGAGGAGCAGACTGCGGTGTCTCGCTGGTGACATGTATACAGGAGGAGCAGACTGTGGTGTCTCGCTGGTGACATGTATACAGGAGGAGCAGACTCCGGTGTCTCGCTGGTGACATGTATACAGGAGGAGCAGACTCCGGTGTCTCGCTGGTTACATGTATACAGGAGGAGCAGACTGTGGTGTCTCACTGGTGACATGTATACAGGAGGAGCAGACTCTGGTGTCTCGCTGGTGACATGTATACAGGAGGAGCAGACTGTGGTGTCTCGCTGGTTACATGTATACAGGAGGAGCAGACTGTGGTGTCTCGCTGGTGACATGTATACAGGAGGAGCAGACTGTGGTGTATCGCTGGTGACATGCATACAGGAGGAGCAGACTGTGGTGTCTCGCTGGTTACATGTATACAGGAGGAGCAGACTGTGGTGTCTCGCTGGTGACATGTATACAGGAGGAGCAGACTGTGGTGTATCGCTGGTGACATGTATACAGGAGGAGCAGACTCCGGTGTCTCGCTGGTGACATGTATACAGAAGGAGCAGACTGTGGTGTCTCGCTGTTTACATGTATACAGGAGGAGCAGACTCCGGTGTCTCACTGGTGACATGTATACAGGAGGAGCAGACTCTGGTGTCTCGCTGGTGACATGTATACAGGAGGAGCAGACTGTGGTGTCTCGCTGGTTACATGTATACAGGAGGAGCAGACTCCGGTGTCTCGCTGGTGACATGTATACAGGAGGAGCAGACTGTGGTGTCTGGCTGGTGACATGTATACAGGAGGAGCAGACTGTGGTGTCTCGCTGGTTACATGTATACAGGAGGAGCAGACTCCGGTGTCTGGCTGGTGACATGTATACAGGAGGAGCAGACTCCGGTGTCTCGCTGGTGACATGTATACAGGAGGAGCAGACTCCGGTGTCTCGCTGGTTACATGTATACAGGAGGAGCAGACTCTGGTGTCTCGCTGGTGACATGTATACAGGAGGAGCAGACTGCGGTGTCTCGCTGGTGACATGTATACAGGAGGAGCAGACTGTGGTGTCTCGCTGGTTACATGTATACTGGAGGAGCAGACTGTGGTGTCTCGCTGGTGACATGTATACAGGAGGAGCAGACTGTGGTGTCTCGCTGGTTACATGTATACTGGAGGAGCAGACTGTGGTGTCTCGCTGGTGACATGTATACAGGAGGAGCAGACTGTGGTGTCTCGCTGGTTACATGTATACAGGAGGAGCAGACTCTGGTGTCTCGCTGGTGACATGTATACAGGAGGAGCAGACTGTGGTGTCTCGCTGGTGACATGTATACAGGAGGAGCAGACTCCGGTGTCTCGCTGGTTACATGTATACAGGAGGAGCAGACTCTGGTGTCTCGCTGGTGACATGTATACAGGAGGAGCAGACTGTGGTGTCTCGCTGGTGACATGTATACAGGAGGAGCAGACTGTGGTGTCTGGCTGGTTACATGTATACAGGAGGAGCAGACTCCGGTGTCTCACTGGTTACATGTATACAGGAGGAGCAGACTGTGGTGTCTCGCTGGTGACATGTATACAGGAGGAGCAGACTCCGGTGTCTCGCTGGTGACATGTATACAGGAGGAGCAGACTGTGGTGTCTCGCTGGTGACATGTATACAGGAGGAGCAGACTCCGGTGTCTCGCTGGTTACATGTATACTGGAGGAGCAGACTGTGGTGTCTCGCTGGTGACATGTATACAGGAGGAGCAGACTGTGGTGTCTCGCTGGTGACATGTATACAGGAGGAGCAGACTCCGGTGTCTCGCTGGTGACATGTATACAGGAGGAGCAGACTCCGGTGTCTCGCTGGTTACATGTATACAGGAGGAGCAGACTGTGGTGTCTCGCTGGTGACATGTATACAGGAGGAGCAGACTGTGGTGTCTCGCTGGTTACATGTATACAGGAGGAGCAGACTCCGGTGTCTCGCTGGTTACATGTATACAGGAGGAGCAGACTGTGGTGTCTCGCTGGTGACATGTATACAGGAGGAGCAGACTCCGGTGTCTCGCTGGTGACATGTATACAGGAGGAGCAGACTCCGGTGTCTCACTGGTGACATGTATACAGGAGGAGCAGACTGTGGTGTCTGGCTGGTTACATGTATACAGGAGGAGCAGACTCCGGTGTCTCACTGGTTACATGTATACAGGAGGAGCAGACTGTGGTGTCTCGCTGGTGACATGTATACAGGAGGAGCAGACTCCGGTGTCTCGCTGGTGACATGTATACAGGAGGAGCAGACTGTGGTGTCTCGCTGGTGACATGTATACAGGAGGAGCAGACTCCGGTGTCTCGCTGGTTACATGTATACTGGAGGAGCAGACTGTGGTGTCTCGCTGGTGACATGTATACAGGAGGAGCAGACTGTGGTGTCTCGCTGGTGACATGTATACAGGAGGAGCAGACTCCGGTGTCTCGCTGGTTACATGTATACTGGAGGAGCAGACTGTGGTGTCTCGCTGGTGACATGTATACAGGAGGAGCAGACTGCAATGTCTCGCTGGTTACATGTATACAGGAGGAGCAGACTGTGGTGTCTCGCTGGTGACATGTATACAGGAGGAGCAGACTGTGGTGTCTCGCTGGTGACATGTATACAGGAGGAGCAGACTGTGGTGTCTTGCTGGTTACATGTATACAGGAGGAGCAGACTCCGGTGTCTCGCTGGTTACATGTATACAGGAGGAGCAGACTGTGGTGTCTCGCTGGTGACATGTATACAGGAGGAGCAGACTGTGGTGTCTCGCTGGTTACATGTATACAGGAGGAGCAGACTCCGGTGTCTCGCTGGTTACATGTATACAGGAGGAGCAGACTGTGGTGTCTCGCTGGTGACATGTATACAGGAGGAGCAGACTGTGGTGTCTCGCTTGTGACATGTATACAGGAGGAGCAGACTGTGGTGTCTCGCTGGTGACATGTATACAGGAGGAGCAGACTCCGGTGTCTCGCTGGTGACATGTATACAGGAGGAGCAGACTCCGGTGTCTCGCTGGTGACATGTATACTGGAGGAGCAGACTGTGGTGTCTCGCTGGTGACATGTATACAGGAGGAGCAGACTGTGGTGTCTCGCTGGTGACATGTATACAGGAGGAGCAGACTGTGGTGTCTCACTGGTGACATGTATACAGGAGGAGCAGACTGTGGTGTCTCGCTGGTTACATGTATACAGGAGGAGCAGACTCCGGTGTCTCGCTGGTGACATGTATACAGGAGGAGCAGACTGTGGTGTCTCGCTGGTGACATGTATACAGGAGGAGCAGACTGTGGTGTCTCACTGGTGACATGTATACAGGAGGAGCAGACTGTGGTGTCTCACTGGTGACATGTATACAGGAGGAGCAGACTGTGGTGTCTGGCTGGTGACATGTATACAGGAGGAGCAGACTCCGGTGTCTGGCTGGTTACATGTATACAGGAGGAGCAGACTCCCGTGTCTCGCTGGTGACATGTATACTGGAGGAGCAGACTGTGGTGTCTCGCTGGTGACATGTATACAGGAGGAGCAGACTCCGGTGTCTCGCTGGTGACATGTATACTGGAGGAGCAGACTGTGGTGTCTCGCTGGTGACATGTATACAGGAGGAGCAGACTCCGGTGTCTCACTGGTGACATGTATACAGGAGGAGCAGACTGTGGTGTCTCGCTGGTTACATGTATACAGGAGGAGCAGACTGTGGTGTCTCGCTGGTGACATGTATACAGGAGGAGCAGACTGTGGTGTCTCGCTGGTGACATGTATACAGGAGGAGCAGACTGTGGTGTATCGCTGGTGACATGTATACAGAAGGAGCAGACTGTGGTGTCTCGCTGGTGACATGTATACAGGAGGAGCAGACTGTGGTGTCTCGCTGGTGACATGTATACAGGAGGAGCAGACTGCGGTGTCTCGCTGGTGACATGTATACAGGAGGAGCAGACTGTGGTGTCTGGCTGGTGACAAGTATACAGTAGGAGCAGACTCCGGTGTCTCGCTGGTGACATGTATACAGGAGGAGCAGACTGTGGTGTCTCGCTTGTGACATGTATACAGGAGGAGCAGACTGTGGTGTCTCGCTGGTGACATGTATACAGGAGGAGCAGACTCCGGTGTCTCGCTGGTGACATGTATACAGGAGGAGCAGACTCCGGTGTCTCGCTGGTGACATGTATACTGGAGGAGCAGACTGTGGTGTCTCGCTGGTGACATGTATACAGGAGGAGCAGACTGTGGTGTCTCGCTGGTGACATGTATACAGGAGGAGCAGACTGTGGTGTCTCACTGGTGACATGTATACAGGAGGAGCAGACTGTGGTGTCTCACTGGTGACATGTATACAGGAGGAGCAGACTGTGGTGTCTCGCTGGTTACATGTATACAGGAGGAGCAGACTGTGGTGTCTGGCTGGTGACATGTATACAGGAGGAGCAGACTCCGGTGTCTGGCTGGTTACATGTATACAGGAGGAGCAGACTGTGGTGTCTGGCTGGTTACATGTATACAGGAGGAGCAGACTCCGGTGTCTCGCTGGTGACATGTATACAGGAGGAGCAGACTCCGGTGTCTCACTGGTGACATGTATACAGGAGGAGCAGACTGTGGTGTCTCACTGGTGACATGTATACAGGAGGAGCAGACTGTGGTGTCTCGCTGGTGACATGTATACAGGAGGAGCAGACTGTGGTGTCTCACTGGTGACATGTATACAGGAGGAGCAGACTGTGGTGTCTCGCTGGTGACATGTATACAGGAGGAGCAGACTGTGGTGTCTCACTGGTGACATGTATACAGGAGGAGCAGACTCCGGTGTCTCACTGGTGACATGTATACAGGAGGAGCAGACTGTGGTGTCTCGCTGGTGACATGTATACAGGAGGAGCAGACTGTGGTGTCTCGCTGGTGACATGTATACAGGAGGAGCAGACTGTGGTGTCTCACTGGTGACATGTATACAGGAGGAGCAGACTCCGGTGTCTCACTGGTGACATGTATACAGGAGGAGCAGACTGTGGTGTCTCGCTGGTGACATGTATACAGGAGGAGCAGACTCCGGTGTCTCGCTGGTTACATGTATACTGGAGGAGCAGACTCCGGTGTCTCGCTGGTGACATGTATACAGGAGGAGCAGACTCCGGTGTCTCGCTGGTGACATGTATACTGGAGGAGCAGACTGTGGTGTCTCGCTGGTGACATGTATACAGGAGGAGCAGACTGTGGTGTCTCGCTGGTGACATGTATACAGGAGGAGCAGACTGTGGTGTCTCACTGGTGACATGTATACAGGAGGAGCAGACTGTGGTGTCTCGCTGGTTACATGTATACAGGAGGAGCAGACTCCGGTGTCTCGCTGGTGACATGTATACAGGAGGAGCAGACTGTGGTGTCTCGCTGGTGACATGTATACAGGAGGAGCAGACTGTGGTGTCTCACTGGTGACATGTATACAGGAGGAGCAGACTGTGGTTTCTCACTGGTGACATGTATACAGGAGGAGCAGACTGTGGTGTCTGGCTGGTGACATGTATACAGGAGGAGCAGACTCCGGTGTCTGGCTGGTTACATGTATACAGGAGGAGCAGACTCCCGTGTCTCGCTGGTGACATGTATACAGGAGGAGCAGACTGTGGTGTATCGCTGGTGACATGTATACAGAAGGAGCAGACTGTGGTGTCTCGCTGGTGACATGTATACAGGAGGAGCAGACTGTGGTGTCTCGCTGGTGACATGTATACAGGAGGAGCAGACTGCGGTGTCTCGCTGGTGACATGTATACAGGAGGAGCAGACTGTGGTGTCTGGCTGGTGACATGTATACAGTAGGAGCAGACTCCGGTGTCTCGCTGGTGACATGTATACAGGAGGAGCAGTCTCCGGTGTCTCGCTGGTGACATGTATACAGGAGGAGTAGACTCCTGTGTCTCGCTGGCTACATGTATACAGGAGGAGCAGACTGTGGTGTCTCGCTGGTGACATGTATACAGGAGGAGCAGACTCCGGTGTCTCGCTGGTGACATGAATACAGGAGGAGCAGACTGTGGTGTCTCGCTGGCTACATGTATACAGGAGGAGCAGACTCCGGTGTCTCGCTGGTGACATGTATACAGGAGGAGCAGACTCCGGTGTCTCGCTGGTGACATGTATACAGGAGGAGCAGACTGTGGTGTCTCGCTGGTGACATGTATACTGGAGGAGCAGACTCCGGTGTCTCGCTGGTGACATGTATACAGGAGGAGCAGACTGTGGTGTCTCGCTGGTGACATGTATACAGGAGGAGCAGACTGTGGTGTCTCGCTGGTGACATGTATACTGGAGGAGCAGACTGTGGTGTCTCGCTGGTTACATGTATACAGGAGGAGCAGACTGTGGTGTCTCGCTGGTGACATGTATACAGGAGGAGCAGACTGTGGTGTCTCGCTGGTGACATGTATACAGGAGGAGCAGACTGTGGTGTCTCGCTGGTGACATGTATACAGGAGGAGCAGACTCCGGTGTCTCGCTGGTTACATGTATACAGGAGGAGCAGACTGTGGTGTCTGGCTGGTTACATGTATACAGGAGGAGCAGACTCCGGTGTCTCGCTGGTGACATGTATACAGGAGGAGCAGACTCCGGTGTCTCACTGGTGACATGTATACAGGAGGAGCAGACTGTGGTGTCTCGCTGGTGACATGTATACAGGAGGAGCAGACTGTGGTGTCTCGCTGGTGACATGTATACAGGAGGAGCAGACTGTGGTGTCTCACTGGTGACATGTATACAGGAGGAGCAGACTCCGGTGTCTCACTGGTGACATGTATACAGGAGGAGCAGACTGTGGTGTCTCGCTGGTGACATGTATACAGGAGGAGCAGACTCCGGTGTCTCGCTGGTTACATGTATACTGGAGGAGCAGACTCCGGTGTCTCGCTGGTGACATGTATACAGGAGTAGCAGACTCTGGTGTCTCGCTGGTGACATGTATACAGGAGGAGCAGACTGTGGTGTCTCGCTGGTGACATGTATACAGGAGGAGCAGACTCCGGTGTCTCGCTGGTTACATGTATACAGGAGGAGCAGACTGTGGTGTCTCGCTGGTGACATGTATACAGGAGGAGCAGACTGTGGTGTCTCGCTGGTGACATGTATACAGGAGGAGCAGACTGTGGTGTCTCGCTGGTTACATTTATACAGGAGGAGCAGACTCCGGTGTCTCGCTGGTGACATGTATACAGGAGGAGCAGACTCCAGTGTCTCGCTGGTGACATGTATACTGGAGGAGCAGACTGTGGTGTCTCGCTGGTGACATGTATACAGGAGGAGCAGACTGTGGTGTCTCGCTGGTGACATGTATACAGGAGGAGCAGACTGTGGTGTCTCACTGGTGACATGTATACAGGAGGAGCAGACTGTGGTGTCTCGCTGGTGACATGTATACAGGAGGAGCAGACTGTGGTGTCTCGCTGGTTACATGTATACAGGAGGAGCAGACTCCGGTGTCTCGCTGGTGACATGTATACAGGAGGAGCAGACTGTGGTGTCTCGCTGGTGACATGTATACAGGAGGAGCAGACTGTGGTGTCTCACTGGTGACATGTATACAGGAGGAGCAGACTGTGGTGTCTCGCTGGTGACATGTATACAGGAGGAGCAGACTGTGGTGTCTCGCTGGTTACATGTATACAGGAGGAGCAGACTCCGGTGTCTGGCTGGTTACATGTATACAGGAGGAGCAGACTCCGGTGTCTGGCTGGTTACATGTATACAGGAGGAGCAGACTGTGGTGTCTGGCTGGTGACATGTATACAGGAGGAGCAGACTCCGGTGTCTCGCTGGTGACATGTATACTGGAGGAGCAGACTGTGGTGTCTCGCTGGTGACATGTATACAGGAGGAGCAGACTCCGGTGTCTCACTGGTGACATGTATACAGGAGGAGCAGACTGTGGTGTCTCGCTGGTCACATGTATACAGGAGGAGCAGACTGTGGTGTCTCGCTGGTGACATGTATACAGGAGGAGCAGACTGTGGTGTCTCGCTGGTTACATGTATACAGGAGGAGCAGACTGTGGTGTCTCGCTGGTGACATGTATACAGGAGGAGCAGACTGTGGTGTCTCGCTGGTGACATGTATACAGGAGGAGCAGACTGTGGTGTCTCCCTGGTGACATGTATACAGGAGGAGCAGACTCCGGTGTCTCACTGGTGACATGTATACAGGAGGAGCAGACTGTGGTGTCTCGCTGGTGACATGTATACAGGAGGAGCAGACTCCGGTGTCTCGCTGGTTACATGTATACTGGAGGAGCAGACTCCGGTGTCTCGCTGGTGACATGTATACAGGAGTAGCAGACTCTGGTGTCTCGCTGGTGACATGTATACAGGAGGAGCAGACTGTGGTGTCTCGCTGGTGACATGTATACAGGAGGAGCAGACTGTGGTGTCTCGCTGGTGACATGTATACAGGAGGAGCAGACTGTGGTGTCTCGCTGGTGACATGTATACAGGAGGAGCAGACTCCGGTGTCTCGCTGGTTACATGTATACAGGAGGAGCAGACTGTGGTGTCTCGCTGGTGACATGTATACAGGAGGAGCAGACTGTGGTGTCTCGCTGGTGACATGTATACAGGAGGAGCAGACTGTGGTGTCTTGCTGGTTACATGTATACAGGAGGAGCAAACTCCGGTGTCTCGCTGGTTACATGTATACAGGAGGAGCAGACTGTGGTGTCTCGCTGGTTACATGTATACAGGAGGAGCAGACTGTGGTGTCTCGCTGGTGACATGTATACAGGAGGAGCAGACTGTGGTGTCTCGCTTGTGACATGTATACAGGAGGAGCAGACTGTGGTGTCTCGCTGGTGACATGTATACAGGAGGAGCAGACTCCGGTGTCTCGCTGGTGACATGTATACAGGAGGAGCAGACTCCGGTGTCTCGCTGGTGACATGTATACTGGAGGAGCAGACTGTGGTGTCTCGCTGGTGACATGTATACAGGAGGAGCAGACTGTGGTGTCTCGCTGGTGACATGTATACAGGAGGAGCAGACTGTGGTGTCTCACTGGTGACATGTATACAGGAGGAGCAGACTGTGGTGTCTCGCTGGTTACATGTATACAGGAGGAGCAGACTGTGGTGTCTGGCTGGTGACATGTATACAGGAGGAGCAGACTCCGGTGTCTGGCTGGTGACATGTATACAGGAGGAGCAGACTCCGGTGTCTCGCTGGTGACATGTATACAGGAGGAGCAGACTCCGGTGTCTCGCTGGTGACATGTATACAGGAGGAGCAGACTGTGGTGTCTCGCTGGTGACATGTATACAGGAGGAGCAGACTGTGGTGTCTCACTGGTGACATGTATACAGGAGGAGCAGACTCCGGTGTCTCGCTGGTTACATGTATACAGGAGGAGCAGACTGTGGTGTCTCGCTGGTGACATGTATACAGGAGGAGCAGACTGTGGTGTCTCGCTGGTTACATGTATACAGGAGGAGCAGACTGTGGTGTCTCGCTGGTGACATGTATACAGGAGGAGCAGACTGTGGTGTCTCGCTGGTGACATGTATACAGGAGGAGCAGACTGTGGTGTCTTGCTGGTTACATGTATACAGGAGGAGCAAACTCCGGTGTCTCGCTGGTTACATGTATACAGGAGGAGCAGACTGTGGTGTCTCGCTGGTTACATGTATACAGGAGGAGCAGACTGTGGTGTCTCGCTGGTGACATGTATACAGGAGGAGCAGACTGTGGTGTCTCGCTTGTGACATGTATACAGGAGGAGCAGACTGTGGTGTCTCGCTGGTGACATGTATACAGGAGGAGCAGACTCCGGTGTCTCGCTGGTGACATGTATACAGGAGGAGCAGACTCCGGTGTCTCGCTGGTGACATGTATACTGGAGGAGCAGACTGTGGTGTCTCGCTGGTGACATGTATACAGGAGGAGCAGACTGTGGTGTCTCGCTGGTGACATGTATACAGGAGGAGCAGACTGTGGTGTCTCACTGGTGACATGTATACAGGAGGAGCAGACTGTGGTGTCTCGCTGGTTACATGTATACAGGAGGAGCAGACTGTGGTGTCTGGCTGGTGACATGTATACAGGAGGAGCAGACTCCGGTGTCTGGCTGGTGACATGTATACAGGAGGAGCAGACTCCGGTGTCTCGCTGGTGACATGTATACAGGAGGAGCAGACTCCGGTGTCTCGCTGGTGACATGTATACAGGAGGAGCAGACTGTGGTGTCTCGCTGGTGACATGTATACAGGAGGAGCAGACTGTGGTGTCTCACTGGTGACATGTATACAGGAGGAGCAGACTGTGGTGTCTCGCTGGTTACATGTATACAGGAGGAGCAGACTGTGGTGTCTGGCTGGTGACATGTATACAGGAGGAGCAGACTCCGGTGTCTGGCTGGTTACATGTATACAGGAGGAGCAGACTGTGGTGTCTGGCTGGTTACATGTATACAGGAGGAGCAGACTCCGGTGTCTCGCTGGTGACATGTATACAGGAGGAGCAGACTCCGGTGTCTCACTGGTGACATGTATACAGGAGGAGCAGACTGTGGTGTCTCACTGGTGACATGTATACAGGAGGAGCAGACTGTGGTGTCTCTCTGGTGACATGTATACAGGAGGAGCAGACTGTGGTGTCTCACTGGTGACATGTATACAGGAGGAGCAGACTCCGGTGTCTCACTGGTGACATGTATACAGGAGGAGCAGACTGTGGTGTCTCGCTGGTGACATGTATACAGGAGGAGCAGACTCCGGTGTCTCGCTGGTTACATGTATACTGGAGGAGCAGACTCCGGTGTCTCGCTGGTGACATGTATACAGGAGTAGCAGACTCTGGTGTCTCGCTGGTGACATGTATACAGGAGGAGCAGACTGTGGTGTCTCGCTGGTGACATGTATACAGGAGGAGCAGACTCCGGTGTCTCGCTGGTTACATGTATACAGGAGGAGCAGACTGTGGTGTCTCGCTGGTGACATGTATACAGGAGGAGCAGACTGTGGTGTCTCGCTGGTGACATGTATACAGGAGGAGCAGACTGTGGTGTCTTGCTGGTTACATGTATACAGGAGGAGCAGACTCCGGTGTCTCGCTGGTTACATGTATACAGGAGGAGCAGACTGTGGTGTCTCGCTGGTTACATGTATACAGGAGGAGCAGACTGTGGTGTCTCGCTGGTTACATGTATACAGGAGGAGCAGACTGTGGTGTCTCGCTTGTGACATGTATACAGGAGGAGCAGACTGTGGTGTCTCGCTGGTGACATGTATACAGGAGGAGCAGACTCCGGTGTCTCGCTGGTGACATGTATACAGGAGGAGCAGACTCCGGTGTCTCGCTGGTGACATGTATACTGGAGGAGCAGACTGTGGTGTCTCGCTGGTGACATGTATACAGGAGGAGCAGACTGTGGTGTCTCGCTGGTGACATGTATACAGGAGGAGCAGACTGTGGTGTCTCACTGGTGACATGTATACAGGAGGAGCAGACTGTGGTGTCTCGCTGGTTACATGTATACAGGAGGAGCAGACTCCGGTGTCTCGCTGGTGACATGTATACAGGAGGAGCAGACTGTGGTGTCTCGCTGGTGACATGTATACAGGAGGAGCAGACTGTGGTGTCTCACTGGTGACATGTATACAGGAGGAGCAGACTGTGGTGTCTCACTGGTGACATGTATACAGGAGGAGCAGACTGTGGTGTCTCGCTGGTTACATGTATACAGGAGGAGCAGACTGTGGTGTCTGGCTGGTGACATGTATACAGGAGGAGCAGACTCCGGTGTCTGGCTGGTTACATGTATACAGGAGGAGCAGACTGTGGTGTCTGGCTGGTGACATGTATACAGGAGGAGCAGACTCCGGTGTCTCGCTGGTGACATGTATACTGGAGGAGCAGACTGTGGTGTCTCGCTGGTGACATGTATACAGGAGGAGCAGACTCCGGTGTCTCACTGGTGACATGTATACAGGAGGAGCAGACTGTGGTGTCTCGCTGGTTACATGTATACAGGAGGAGCAGACTGTGGTGTCTCGCTGGTGACATGTATACAGGAGGAGCAGACTGTGGTGTCTCGCTGGTGACATGTATACAGGAGGAGCAGACTGTGGTGTATCGCTGGTGACATGTATACAGAAGGAGCAGACTGTGGTGTCTCGCTGGTGACATGTATACAGGAGGAGCAGACTGTGGTGTCTCGCTGGTGACATGTATACAGGAGGAGCAGACTGCGGTGTCTCGCTGGTGACATGTATACAGGAGGAGCAGACTGTGGTGTCTGGCTGGTGACATGTATACAGTAGGAGCAGACTCCGGTGTCTCGCTGGTGACATGTATACAGGAGGAGTAGACTCCTGTGTCTCGCTGGCTACATGTATACAGGAGGAGCAGACTGTGGTGTCTCGCTGGTGACATGTATACAGGAGGAGCAGACTCCGGTGTCTCGCTGGTGACATGTATACAGGAGGAGCAGACTGTGGTGTCTCGCTGGCTACATGTATACAGGAGGAGCAGACTCCGGTGTCTCGCTGGTGACATGTATACAGGAGGAGCAGACTCCGGTGTCTCGCTGGTGACATGTATACAGGAGGAGCAGACTGTGGTGTCTCACTGGTGACATGTATACAGGAGGAGTAGACTGTGGTGTCTCGCTGGTGACATGTATACAGGAGGAGCAGACTCTGGTGTCTCGCTGGTTACATGTATACAGGAGGAGCAGACTGTGGTGTCTCGCTGGTGACATGTATACTGGAGGAGCAGACTCCGGTGTCTCGCTGGTGACATGTATACAGGAGGAGCAGACTGTGGTGTCTCGCTGGTGACATGTATACAGGAGGAGCAGACTGTGGTGTCTCGCTGGTTACATGTATACACGAGGAGCAGACTCTGGTGTCTCGCTGGTTACATGTATACAGGAGGAGCAGACTGTGGTGTCTCGCTGGTGACATATATACTGGAGGAGCAGACTCCGGTGTCTCGCTGGTTACATGTATACTGGAGGAGCAGACTGTGTTGTCTCGCTGGTGACATGTATACTGGAGGAGCAGACTGTGGTGTATCGCTGGTGACATGTATACAGGAGGAGCAGACTGTGGTGTCTGGCTGGTTACATGTATACAGGAGGAGCAGACTCCGGTGTCTCGCTGGTTACATGTATACAGGAGGAGCAGACTGTGGTGTCTGGCTGGTTACATGTATACAGGAGGAGCAGACTCCGGTGTCTCGCTGGTGACATGTATACAGGAGGAGCAGACTCCGGTGTCTCACTGGTGACATGTATACAGGAGGAGCAGACTGTGGTGTCTCACTGGTGACATGTATACAGGAGGAGCAGACTGTGGTGTCTCACTAGTGACATGTATACAGGAGGAGCAGACTCCGGTGTCTCACTGGTGACATGTATACAGGAGGAGCAGACTGTGGTGTCTCACTGGTGACATGTATACAGGAGGATCAGACTGTGGTGTCTGGCTGGTGACATGTATACAGGAGGAGCAGACTGTGGTGTCTCGCTGGTGACATGTATACAGGAGGAGCAGACTGTGGTGTCTCGCTGGTTACATGTATACAGGAGGAGCAGACTGTGGTGTCTCGCTGGTGACATGTGTACAGGAGGAGCAGACTGTGGTGTCTCGCTGGTGACATGTATACAGGAGGAGCAGACTCTGGTGTCTCGCTGGTTACATGTATACAGGAGGAGCAGACTCTGGTGTCTCGCTGGTTACATGTATACAGGAGGAGCAGACTGTGGTGTCTGGCTGGTTACATGTATACAGGAGGAGCAGACTGTGGTGTCTCGCTGGTTACATGTATACAGGAGGAGCAGACTGTGGTGTCTGGCTGGTGACATGTATACAGGAGGAGCAGACTCCGGTGTCTCGCTGGTTACATGTATACAGGAGGAGCAGACTGCGGTGTCTCGCTGGTGACATGTATACAGGAGGAGCAGACTGTGGTGTCTCGCTGGTGACATGTATACAGGAGGAGCAGACTCCGGTGTCTCGCTGGTGACATGTATACAGGAGGAGCAGACTCCGGTGTCTCGCTGGTTACATGTATACAGGAGGAGCAGACTGTGGTGTCTCACTGGTGACATGTATACAGGAGGAGCAGACTCTGGTGTCTCGCTGGTGACATGTATACAGGAGGAGCAGACTGTGGTGTCTCGCTGGTTACATGTATACAGGAGGAGCAGACTGTGGTGTCTCGCTGGTGACATGTATACAGGAGGAGCAGACTGTGGTGTCTCGCTGGTTACATGTATACAGGAGGAGCAGACTCCGGTGTCTCGCTGGTGACATGTATACAGGAGGAGCAGACTGTGGTGTCTCGCTGGTGACATGTATACAGGAGGAGCAGACTCCGGTGTCTCGCTGGTGACATGTATACAGGAGGAGCAGACTGTGGTGTCTCGCTGGTGACATGTATACAGGAGGAGCAGACTCCGGTGTCTCGCTGGTGACATGTATACAGGAGGAGCAGACTGTGGTGTCTCGCTGGTGACATGTATACTGGAGGAGCAGACTGTGGTGTCTCGCTGGTTACTTGTATACAGGAGGAGCAGACTCCGGTGTCTCGCTGGTGACATGTATACAGGAGGAGCAGACTCCGGTGTCTCGCTGGTGACATGTATACAGGAGGAGCAGACTGTGGTGTCTGGCTGGTTACATGTATACAGGAGGAGCAGACTCCGGTGTCTCGCTGGTTACATGTATACAGGAGGAGCAGACTGTGGTGTCTGGCTGGTTACATGTATACAGGAGGAGCAGACTCCGGTGTCTCGCTGGTTACATGTATACAGGAGGAGCAGACTGTGGTGTCTCGCTGGTGACATGTATACAGGAGGAGCAGACTCCGGTGTCTCGCTGGTGACATGTATACAGGAGGAGCAGACTGTGGTGTCTCGCTGGTGACATGTATACAGGAGGAGCAGACTGTGGTGTATCGCTGGTTACATGTATACAGGAGGAGCAGACTGTGGTGTCTCGCTGGTGACATGTATACAGGAGGAGCAGACTGTGGTGTCTCGCTGGTTACATGTATACTGGAGGAGCAGACTGTGGTGTCTCGCTGGTGACATGTATACAGGAGGAGCAGACTCCGGTGTCTCGCTGGTGACATGTATACTGGAGGAGCAGACTGTGGTGTCTCACTGGTGACATGTATACTGGAGGAGCAGACTGTGGTGTCTCGCTGGTGACATGTATACAGGAGGAGCAGACTCCGGTGTCTCGCTGGTGACATGTATACAGGAGGAGCAGACTGTGGTGTATCGCTGGTTACATGTATACTGGAGGAGCAGACTGTGGTGTCTCGCTGGTGACATGTATACAGGAGGAGCAGACTCCGGTGTCTCGCTGGTTACATGTATACTGGAGGAGCAGACTGTGGTGTCTCGCTGGTGACATGTATACAGGAGGAGCAGACTGTGGTGTCTCGCTGGTGACATGTATACAGGAGGAGCAGACTGTGGTGTCTCGCTGGTTACATGTATACAGGAGGAGCAGACTGTGGTGTCTCGCTGGTGACATGTATACAGGAGGAGCAGACTGTGGTGTCTTGCTGGTTACATGTATACAGGAGGAGCAGACTGTGGTGTCTCACAGGTTACATGTATACACGAGGAGCAGACTCTGGTGTCTCGCTGGTTACATGTATACAGGAGGAGCAGACTGCGGTGTCTGGCTGGTGACATGTATACAGGAGGAGCAGACTGTGGTGTCTCGCTGGTGACATGTATACAGGAGGAGCAGACTCCGGTGTCTCGCTGGTGACATGTATACAGGAGGAGCAGACTGTGGTGTCTCGCTTGTGACATGTATACAGGAGGAGCAGACTGTGGTGTCTCGCTGGTGACATGTATACAGGAGGAGCAGACTGTGGTGTCTCGCTGGTGACTTGTATACAGGAGGAGCAGACTCCGGTGTCTCGCTGGTGACATGTATACAGGAGGAGCAGACTGTGGTGTCTCGCTGGTGACATGTATACAGGAGGAGCAGACTGTGGTGTCTCACTGGTGACATGTATACAGGAGGAGCAGACTGCGGTGTCTCGCTGGTGACATGTATACAGGAGAAGCAGACTGTGGTGTCTCGCTGGTGACATGTATACAGGAGGAGCAGACTGTGGTGTCTCGCTGGTTACATGTATACAGGAGGAGCAGACTCCGGTGTCTCGCTGGTGACATGTATACAGGAGGAGCAGACTCCGGTGTCTCGCTGGTGACATGTATACAGGAGGAGCAGACTGTGGTGTCTCGCTGGTGACATTTATGCAGGAGGAGCAGACTGTGGTGTCTCGCTTGTGACATGTATACTGGAGGAGCAGACTCCGGTGTCTCGCTGGTGACATGTATACAGGAGGAGCAGACTGTGGTGTCTCACTGGTTACATGTATACAGGAGGAGCAGACTCTGGTGTCTCGCTGGTTACATGTATACAGGAGGAGCAGACTGTGGTGTCTCGCTGGTGACATGTATACTGGAGGAGCAGACTCCGGTGTCTCGCTGGTTACATGTATACTGGAGGAGCAGACTGTGGTGTCTCGCTGGTGACATGTATACTGGAGGAGCAGATTGTGGTGTCTCGCTGGTTACATGTATACAGGAGGAGCAGACTGTGGTGTCTCACTGGTGACATGTATACAGGAGGAGCAGACTGTGGTGTCTCGCTGGTTACATGTATACAGGAGGAGCAGACTCTGGTGTCTCGCTGGTTACATGTATACAGGAGGAGCAGACTGTGGTGTCTCACTGGTGACATGTGTAACCCCTGTGTGAAGTTCAAGGCAACGAGGGGTTAACAGTTTGCAAACATTGTGCATGCAGCATGAAAGCAATTGTGATTGTTTATCAAATCTTTGGAGGATGGGAGGGGCTGCTTGGCAGGGGAGACCATGTGCTCAGGCAGTCTGCAGGAGAGAGGGATCACAGGTGGATGCAAGAGTAAGATCTCCTGAGCTCCCAGAGGCTGAAAGCAAATGGAAAGAGGATTTAATTCCTTCAGAGAAAAGGTTACCAACTCTACAGGACGATTTGCCGAATAGACAGGGTATCCATACCCTCCCCAACCGACGGAGGCGCCTCCCTGCTACACCGCAACGTTCTTCCAGACTTAACCCTTTGGCAGCCTGTTGGACAGGACAGCGTTAATTCCTCTGGAACTGTAAGTGTACCTACCACCAGCATTCTTATTTAGACTGCATCCTATGATCCAGGAGTAAATGTTCTTGGCTAGTATAACTTTTTAAGCTGGAGCCCTGCAGAAGGAGTAAAAGAGACTTGATGCATCCGGGCACCTGCTGTGCTGCCATGTCCTATTGTAAGGGATAGAGCCTGCTGCTGCTGATAGATGATTGTAGCCAGTACCAAATCTTTTGGACTAAGGAATATTACCCTGCCAGGAATTAAAGGAGCATTGTTCATTTCTGACATATTTCATGTGCACCAACGAAAGAAGATTCTTTCCAGAACCGCGGCAACAGGCCTTGTATTAAGACTGAGCTTTGTGATAGTTATACATTGTCCTAGGGCTTTGCCATATAGACCTGCCATTTTCTAGATAGGTTTATCGTTTAAAGTATTATACCTTACTGATGCTGTGAATGTTATTGCATATTGTACTTCACCATTACTTTATTAAGTTCCATATAAAGGTTTCTTTGTTTATACCACAATCCTCTCTGGCGTGTTGGTGTGGGCGGGGCTTTCCCTTGTCAAGCCCCGGACAGAGATCTGAAGAAAGGTACTGTCACCCCGGAAGCACCAGAATATCACCGACAAGGGTGGAGGCACTGCGCTAAGCAAGGTAGAATGGCAACTCATACTTATCCGAACGCCCCGCTACCCGGGGGTGTGGCCAAAGGGGGTGTTACATTGGAGGCACTGCTGAGATTCGAAAAACCAACAAACCCCTATACAGTTGCAATGGAGAACTTAGCCGAGAGAGATGTGGCTGAATGGTGTAAGGAGATGGACATTCCTGCAGAATGTAGTTTCGCAGTGACTGGAGAGTTCCATGACACCCTGGATGATGAGGTCATACAAGTGGTGAGCACACTTCATGGAGTAAATCATCCTAAGGTAGTGGACCGGAAGAATGTAACTTCTCAGAAAATGATTTCGGCTTTAATAATGACAGATAAAGCCCTAGATAGAGACTGTATACCAATCATTCTGGTTGTACCACGAGAGCAAGGTCGGCGGTGGAGAATCACCTGGCCTTTAAGGTCTGAAGTGGGAGTGTGCCAAGATGAAGAATCTGAACAGGGGGAGTCCAGTCCTGTCCCTTTTCATAATCCTACAAGCACTCAGTCTGATGGAGCAGTAGACACTACTTCTACTCTAGTTACTGCCATAGGAAAGTTGGTCGACCAGATTGGGAAGGTGCATCTTGAAGGAAGTTATCGTTGGTTGAGAATCTTCTCAGGCAACATCCCAGTACCCTCTGGAGAAGATCGGTACGAAACCTGGAGAGATGTCACCATGCAATGCCTGGATGAATGGCAATGCTCGGATGGGGTGAAGAGGCAGCGAATTGTGGAGAGTCTCAAAGGTCCCGCTATGGAAGTGGTGCAGGCTGCTTGGAGAGGAAAGCTGCAGGCCACTTATCAGGACTACATGGAGGCCCTTGAAGATGCATTTGGGTCACCTGAAGACGCCACTGACCTCTTATTCAAACTTCGTACCACGTACCAAGAAGCTGATGAGAAACTGTCTGACTATCTCTACAGATTGGATAAACTTGTGCACCGCATAGTGGCGAAAGGAGGACTTAGCCCTAATGAAGTGGATCAATGTCGTCTGAATCAGGTGTTGCGAGGGGCATTGACTCATAACCCTATCGCTCAGCGGTTGAGGTGTAGCAACAAGGACAAGATTCCACTGCCATTTCATCAGTTACTTAAGGAGGTGAGGCAGGAAGAAGCTACCTTGACGGCCCGGGAACAAATCCCTGTGAGAATCGCCACAGTGGCCATATGCACCGAGTCTAATAGCAGAGAAGAGGAGCTGTTGAAAATTATTGAGAAACAGGGGGAGAAAATTGCCCAACTCATCAAGACGACTGAAGCTCTTATATTTCAGAAGCAGCAAGCAGCCACTAGCGGCTTAGAGGAGAAGAAAGATCCTATCCGATCACCAACCTGCTTTAAGTGTGGGGAACTTGGACATCTGTATAAGCAGTGTCCGAAGAGATGGGGTCCCAAGAAGCCTGATTCCTCTTCTGGGTCAGAAGTGTACCATGTCGGGAAACGGAAAAAGGGTCCAGTAGAAGCCCATACCGGCCCCCCAGAGACCACCAGAACAAGGGAGAATGCCACCCCTCAGCAAACTTTCACTGTACAACTTCCTGGGGGCTTAGTGGGACCTGCCCCTCAGGTGTCTGCTTACATCAATGAGCAGCCTTGTAATGTCCTATTGGATAGCGGGTCACAAGTGTCAGTTCTTTTTGAAGATTGGTACAAGAAGTATTTACCTAATGTCCCTCTACAACCACTTTCGGGACTAGTCGTCTGGGGACTGAGTGATCGGAGTTACCCTTACAAAGGATATGTGTCCGTTACACTACGGTTCTCAAAGGGTGTTGCCGGAATTGAAAAAGAAGTCCCCATCTTGGCGTTGGTGTGTCCGAAGACAGATGCTGGTCCTGTATCCACACCTCTGATAGTGGGAACTAATGCTAATATCTTCCTCAAGCTAGCCCAATGGTGCAAAGAAGTTGGGGGAGACAACTATCCCAAGACCCTCTCCATTCACCCCACGTGTCTAGCTGCCTATGCTAAGAAGGAAGAGGAAAGAAGGAAGGTGTTGAGCCCGGACTGTTTCGACCCATGTTTTGAGAACAGTGATGTGCCTGCAGAGGAGAAAGAGCTACTTATCCAAGGTTTTATGGAGAGGGGAGCAGCTTTCTCGTTGGGAGACTGGGATCTGGGGCTCGCTAAAGGAGTGGAGCATCAAATTCGTCTCACTGATGAGAGACCATTTCGAGAAAGGTCCAGGCGGTTGGCTCCCGCTGATGTTGAAGACGTCCGACAGCACTTGAGGGGTCTGCTTGAAACAGGAGTGATCTGCGAGTCAAATAGCCCCTACGCTTCTCCCATTGTAGTTGCACGAAAGAAGTCTGGGAAGATTCGTATGTGTGTGGACTATCGAACGCTTAACAAACGCACCGTCACTGATCAGTATGCAGTGCCCAGAGTTGATGAGGCATTGGATTGTCTACAAGGGAGTCAGTGGTTCTCAGTGTTGGATTTGCGAAGCGGATATTACCAGATCTCCATGAGTAAGGAAGATCGAGAGAAAACTGCCTTCATATGTCCCTTAGAGTTCTACGAGTTTTTACGGATGCCCCAAGGGGTGACTGGCGCCCCGGCTACTTTCCAAAGGTGCATGGACAACGTGATGGGGGATATGAACCTCAGAGAAGTCTTAGTCTACCTTGATGACCTGATTGTGTTTGGAAGGACTCTAGAAGAACATAACAGGAGATTGTTCAAAGTCTTGGACCGATTGAAGGAGGCTGGATTGAAGTTGTCCCTGGACAAGTGCTGTTTCTGCCAGAAATCCGTCAAATACGTGGGACATATTGTCAGTCGGGATGGGATTGCCACTGACCCTGCTAAAGTGGAAGCTGTTCTGAATTGGCCGAGGCCCACCAAGCTAGCTGAACTCCGGTCCTTTCTCGGATTCTGCAACTACTACCGCAGATTTGTACCACAGTTCTCCAAGATCGCTAAACCGTTGACAAATCTTACCCAGGGGTACCCACCGCCCCGCGGGTCAGCTCCACACAAGAAACCTCCAAACCAGACTTACTTCAAGGCTAATGAACCCTTTGGAGAAAGGTGGACAGATAAGTGTGAAGAGGCGTTTGAGAAACTGAAGTCTTGTCTAACTCAGGCCCCAGTGTTGGCTTATGCAGATCCTAACAAGCCCTACGTACTGCATGTGGATGTTTCATTTGAAGGACTAGGGGCTGTGTTGTATCAGGAGCATGAGGACTCTCTCCGACCCGTTTACTATGTCAGCCGGGGATTGACCCGCAGTGAGCGTAACTATCCAGCGCACAAACTTGAGTTTCTGGCTTTGAAGTGGGCCGTAGTGGACAAGCTTCATGACTACCTCTACGGAGTGAAGTTCCAAGTGCACACTGACAATAATCCCTTGACGTATGTGCGAACTACGGCCAAACTGGATGCCACTGGACATCGATGGTTAGCTGCCCTAGCTGTCTATGATTTCAGTCTCAAATACAGACCGGGCACCACCAACATTGATGCGGATGCCCTCTCTAGGCTGCCTAGGCAACTCGAGAAGGAAGATGAGGATGGGTGGATAGAGGTTCCTGCTCCAGACCTGAAAGTCATGTGTCAGTTACAAAGAGCCGGAGGTGCCCCTAACCGAGGTTACGTGCATTCCCTGGGAGCCTCGGAGGAAGCTATCCCTTCGTTGTACTGCTGGGTAACGAATGTGAATCAAGACTCTCTGCCTCGGTTGTCTCGGCTGCAGATTGAAACCGCCCAGAAGGAAGATCCAGCAGTGGGGACAGTTCGGTGGTGGATTAATAGAGGCCAGAGGCCTGGGAGGCCGGAGTTGAAGTCTGAAGAGGCCCTCCTACTGGCTAAGCAGGCGAAGTGGCTGGTAATGAGACATGGACTGTTGTACCGAGAGGCTGAGCGGCGGAAGAGAGGGTCGAGGAGGCAATTAGTTCTGCCTGCTGTCTTCAGAGAGAGTGTTCTGAAAGCACTGCATGATGAGCATGGCCACTTAGGGGCAGAGAAGACTACTCACCTTGTGGCTGATAGGTTCTACTGGCCAAAAATGGAGAATGACATCGCCAAATATTGCAAAGATTGTGTTCGATGTGTCTTGAGGAAGACCTTACCAACCCGTTCTGCTCCTCTTACAAACATTACTAGTGATGGCCCATTGGATCTTGTATGCATTGACTTCCTCTCCATTGAACCAGATGAAGGGAACATCAGTAATGTCCTAGTAATAACTGATCACTTCACCAGATATGCTCAAGCCTACCCTACTAAGGATCAAAAGGCTGTAACTGTGGCCAAAACTTTGTGCGAGAAGTTTTTTGTACATTATGGATTGCCTGCCCGCATTCACTCTGATCAAGGTCGAGATTTTGAAAGTCGACTCATCAAAGAGCTGTGTGAGGTCTGCGGGATCAAGAAGTCTAGAACCACTCCCTTTCATCCACAGGGTGACCCACAACCTGAGAGATTCAATAGGACTTTGCTGAACATGCTGGGCACCCTGAAGTCAAAACAAAAGGGGCGATGGAGCCGCCACCTGAGCCAGTTGGTGCACGCCTACAATTGTACAAAAAAAGAGTCTACCGGGTTCTCCCCCTACTTCCTCATGTTCGGAAGGGAGGCCCGATTGCCTGTGGATATCAGCTTTGGTGTTTCCACTGATAAGTCTTCTGGAAGAAGTTATCTTCAGTATGTATCCCAGCTGCAGCAAGAGCTCAAAGAGGCGTATAAACTGGCCGAGCAAGCTTCAGGACAGTCTGGCAGAAGGAATAAGGCTCGACATGATCAAAGAGTTCGGGAACATGAGTTGAAGCCTGGAGATAGAGTTCTGGTGGAGCAGTTGGGACTGCCTGGGAAGCATAAGTTGGCTGATCGTTGGTGTCCAGAGCCCTTCATTGTGGTGGAAAAGCTGCCTGGAGTACCTGCCTACGGGTTAGGCCTGAGTGTGGGCCTCGGAAGGAAAAAACTTACCATAGACACCATCTGTTGCCTCTGGGACAAAATGTCAATCTGTCAATTCAATCTAACTCTGACATACCGGAGGCTCCTCGACCCCCCCCCCCCCCCCCGAAGAAGTAAACGTTTTGAGAAAGAGACTGAAATGGCATCAGTAGATGGGGATAGTGAGACAGATGATGAATGGGGTTATGACGACCCGGGACTCAACAATCCAGTCATTGATACTCATGCCAATAAGGAAGTCGCCTCCAGAGTTGACACTGAAACAGATCTTCCAGATGGACTATCTGAGCAACTAGTGCAAAAGGCTGCATTACCCCCTAGTTATATGGACATTGTTTATGACTCATCTGAGTGGTCAGTGAAAGAGGGGGGGGTCCCTCAACATGAAGAATGTGAAGAGAGGCTTGCAAGCACCAGTCCGGTGTCTGGGGCTGATGAGGGGATCTCTGCCACACCTATACGCCCGAGGAGAGTGGTTAGGCCACCCATGATGTTAACCTATGATAATAAGGGAAATGTCACTGAGGTCCCCAGGGTGGTACATCCTAGTATGGTTGGGGCGTGGCCGTATTTTTCCCCTGTGCCTTGGTATTATAACTGTGGTCTTAATGTGCCTATTGGTGTGATTAGTCAGGATGATCTAACCTCAAAATTTTTCAGGTGATGGGTCTGGACTCTGTGCTGCTCATGTCCAGACCCATCAGGGGGAGAGTGTAACCCCTGTGTGCAGTTCAAGGCAACGAGGGGTTAACAGTTTGCAAACATTGTGCATGCAGCATGAAAGCAATTGTGATTGTTTATCAAATCTTTGGAGGATGGGAGGGGCTGCTTGGCAGGGGAGACCATGTGCTCAGGCAGTCTGCAGGAGAGAGGGATCACAGGTGGATGCAAGAGTAAGATCTCCTGAGCTCCCAGAGGCTGAAAGCAAATGGAAAGAGGATTTAATTCCTTCAGAGAAAAGGTTACCGACTCCACAGGACGATTTGCCGAATAGACAGGGTATCCATACCCTCCCCAACCGACGGAGGCGCCTCCCTGCTACACCGCAACGTTCTTCCAGACTTAACCCTTTGGCAGCCTGTTGGACAGGACAGCGTTAATTCCTCTGGAACTGTAAGTGTACCTACCACCAGCATTCTTATTTAGACTGCATCCTATGCTCCAGGAGTAAATGTTCTTGGCTAGTATAACTTTTTAAGCTGGAGCACTGCAGAAGGAGTAAAAGAGACTTGATGCATCCGGGCACCTGCTGTGCTGCCATGTTCTATTGTAAGGGATAGAGCCTGCTGCTGCTGATAGATGATTGTAGCCAGTACTGGATTTTCTGCAGTGTACCAAACCTTCTGGACTAAGGAATATTACCCTGCTAGGAATTAAAGGATCATTGTTCATTTCTGACATATTTCATGTGCACCAACGAAAGAAGATTCTTTCCAGAACCGCGGCAACAGGCCTTGTATTAAGACTGAGCTTTGTGATTGTTATACATTGTCCTAGGGCTTTGCCATATAGACCTGCCATTTTCTAGATAGGTTTATCGTTTAAAGTATTATACCTTACTGATGCTGTGAATGTTATTGCATATTGTACTTCACCATTACTTTATTAAGTTCCATATAAAGGTTTCTTTGTTTATACCACAATCCTCTCTGGCGTGTTGGTGTGGGCGGGGCTTTCCCTTGTCAAGCCCCGGACAGAGATCTGAAGAAAGGTACTGTCACCCCGGAAGCACCAGAATATCACCGACAAGGGTGGAGGCACTGCGCTAAGCAAGGTAGAACGGCAACTCATACTTATCCGAACGCCCCGCTACCCGGGGGTGTGGCCAAACGGGGTGTTACACATGTATACAGGAGGAGCAGACTGTGGTGTCTCGCTGGTGACATGTATACAGGAGGAGCAGACTGTGGTGTCTCGCTGGTGACATGTATACAGGAGGAGCAGACTGTGGTGTCTCGCTGGTGACATGTATACTGGAGGAGCAGACTGTGGTGTCTCGCTGGTTACATGTATACAGGAGGAGCAGACTGTGGTGTCTCGCTGGTGACATGTATACAGGAGGAGCAGACTCCGGTGTCTCGCTGGTGACATGTATACTGGAGGAGCAGACTGTGGTGTCTCGCTGGTGACATGTATACTGGAGGAGCAGACTGTGGTGTCTCGCTGGTGACATGTATACTGGAGGAGCAGACTGTGGTGTCTCACTGGTTACATGTATACTGGAGGAGCAGACTGTGGTGTCTCGCTGGTTACATGTATACTGGAGGAGCAGACTGTGGTGTCTCGCTGGTTACATGTATACAGGAGGAGCAGACTGTGGTGTCTGGCTGGTTACATGTATACAGGAGGAGCAGACTCCGGTGTCTCGCTGGTGACATGTATACAGGAGGAGCAGACTGTGGTGTCTCGCTGGTGACATGTATACTGGAGGAGCAGACTGTGGTGTCTCGCTGGTGACATGTATACTGGAGGAGCAGACTGTGGTGTCTCACTGGTTACATGTATACAGGAGGAGCAGACTGTGGTGTCTCACTGGTTACATGTATACTGGAGGAGCAGACTGTGGTGTCTCGCTGGTTACATGTATACAGGAGGAGCAGACTGTGGTGTCTGGCTGGTTACATGTATACAGGAGGAGCAGACTGTGGTGTCTCGCTGGTTACATGTATACAGGAGGAGCAGACTCCGGTGTCTCGCTGGTGACATGTATACAGGAGGAGCAGACTCCGGTGTCTCGCTGGTGACATGTATACAGGAGGAGCAGACTGTGGTGTCTGGCTGGTTACATGTATACAGGAGGAGCAGACTCCGGTGTCTCGCTGGTGACATGTATACAGGAGGAGCAGACTCCGGTGTCTCGCTGGTGACATGTATACAGGAGGAGCAGACTGTGGTGTCTCGCTGGTGACATGTATACTGGAGGAGCAGACTGTGGTGTCTCACTGGTTACATGTATACAGGAGGAGCAGACTGTGGTGTCTCGCTGGTTACATGTATACAGGAGGAGCAGACTGTGGTGTCTCGCTGGTGACATGTATACAGGAGGAGCAGACTCCGGTGTCTCGCTGGTGACATGTATACTGGAGGAGCAGACTGTGGTGTCTCGCTGGTGACATGTATACTGGAGGAGCAGACTGTGGTGTCTCGCTGGTGACATGTATACAGGAGGAGCAGACTGTGGTGTCTCACTGGTTACATGTATACTGGAGGAGCAGACTGTGGTGTCTCGCTGGTTACATGTATACAGGAGGAGCAGACTGTGGTGTCTGGCTGGTTACATGTATACAGGAGGAGCAGACTCCGGTGTCTCGCTGGTGACATGTATACAGGAGGAGCAGACTCCGGTGTCTCGCTGGTGACATGTATACAGGAGGAGCAGACTGTGGTGTCTGGCTGGTTACATGTATACAGGAGGAGCAGACTCCGGTGTCTCGCTGGTGACATGTATACAGGAGGAGCAGACTCCGGTGTCTCGCTGGTGACATGTATACAGGAGGAGCAGACTGTGGTGTCTCGCTGGTGACATGTATACAGGAGGAGCAGACTGTGGTGTCTCGCTGGTGACATGTATACAGAAGGAGCAGACTGTGGTGTCTCGCTGGTGACATGTATACAGGAGGAGCAGACTGTGGTGTCTCGCTGGTGACATGTATACAGGAGGAGCAGACTGTGGTGTCTCGCTGGTGACATGTATACTGGAGGAGCAGACTGTGGTGTCTCACTGGTTACATGTATACTGGAGGAGCAGACTGTGGTGTCTCGCTGGTGACATGTATACTGGAGGAGCAGACTGTGGTGTCTCGCTGGTGATATGTATACAGGAGGAGCAGACTCCGGTGTCTCGCTGGTGACATGTATACTGGAGGAGCAGACTGTGGTGTCTCGCTGGTGACATGTATACTGGAGGAGCAGACTGTGGTGTCTCGCTGGTGACATGTATACAGGAGGAGCAGACTGTGGTGTCTCACTGGTTACATGTATACTGGAGGAGCAGACTGTGGTGTCTCGCTGGTTACATGTATACAGGAGGAGCAGACTGTGGTGTCTCGCTGGTGACATGTATACAGGAGGAGCAGACTCCGGTGTCTCGCTGGTTACATGTATACACGAGGAGCAGACTGTGGTGTCTCGCTGGTGACATGTATACAGGAGGAGCAGACTGTGGTGTCTCGCTGGTTACATGTATACAGGAGGAGCAGACTGTGGTGTCTCGCTGGTGACATGTATACAGGAGGAGCAGACTGTGGTGTCTCGCTGGTGACATGTATACAGGAGGAGCAGACTGTGGTGTCTCGCTGGTTACATGTATACAGGAGGAGCAGACTGTGGTGTCTCGCTGGTGACATGTATACAGGAGGAGCAGCCTCCGGTGTCTCGCTGGTGACATGTATACAGGAGGAGCAGACTGTGGTGTCTCGCTGGTGACATGTATACAGGAGGAGCAGACTGTGGTGTCTCGCTGGTGACATGTATACTGGAGGAGCAGACTGTGGTGTCTCGCTGGTTACATGTATACAGGAGGAGCAGACTGTGGTGTCTCGCTGGTTACATGTATACAGGAGGAGCAGACTGTGGTGTCTCGCTGGTGACATGTATACAGGAGGAGCAGACTGTGGTGTCTCACTGGTTACATGTATACAGGAGGAGCAGACTGTGGTGTCTCGCTGGTTACATGTATACAGGAGGAGCAGACTGTGGTGTCTCGCTGGTTACATGTATACAGGAGGAGCAGACTGTGGTGTCTCGCTGGTGACATGTATACAGGAGGAGCAGACTGTGGTGTCTCGCTGGTTACATGTATACAGGAGGAGCAGACTCCGGTGTCTCGCTGGTGACATGTATACAGGAGGAGCAGACTCCGGTGTCTCGCTGGTGACATGTATACAGGAGGAGCAGACTGTGGTGTCTCGCTGGTGACATGTATACAGGAGGAGCAGACTGTGGTGTCTCGCTGGTGACATGTATACAGGAGGAGCAGACTGCGGTGTCTCGCTGGTGACATGTATACAGGAGGAGCAGACTGTGGTGTCTGGCTGGTTACATGTATACAGGAGGAGCAGACTGCGGTGTCTCGCTGGTGACATGTATACAGGAGGAGCAGACTGCGGTGTCTCGCTGGTGACATGTATACAGGAGGAGCAGACTCCGGTGTCTCGCTGGTGACATGTATACAGGAGGAGCAGACTGTGGTGTCTCGCTGGTGACATGTATACAGGAGGAGCAGACTGCGGTGTCTCGCTGGTGACATGTATACAGGAGGAGCAGACTGTGGTGTCTCGCTGGTTACATGTATACAGGAGGAGCAGACTCCGGTGTCTCGCTGGTGACATGTATACTGGAGGAGCAGACTGTGGTGTCTCGCTGGTGACATGTATACAGGAGGAGCAGACTGTGGTGTCTCGCTGGTTACATGTATACTGGAGGAGCAGACTGTGGTGTCTCGCTGGTGACATGTATACAGGAGGAGCAGACTGTGGTGTCTCACTGGTTACATGTATACAGGAGGAGCAGACTGTGGTGTCTCGCTGGTTACATGTATACAGGAGGAGCAGACTGTGGTGTCTCGCTGGTGACATGTATACAGGAGGAGCAGACTGTGGTGTCTCGCTGGTGACATGTATACAGGAGGAGCAGACTGTGGTGTCTCGCTGGTTACATGTATACAGGAGGAGCAGACTGTGGTGTCTGGCTGGTTACATGTATACAGGAGGAGCAGACTCCGGTGTCTCGCTGGTGACATGTATACAGAAGGAGCAGACTCCGGTGTCTCGCTGGTTACATGTATACAGAAGGAGCAGACTCCGGTGTCTCGCTGGTTACATGTATACAGAAGGAGCAGACTGCGGTGTCTCGCTGGTTACATGTATACAGAAGGAGCAGACTCCGGTGTCTCGCTGGTGACATGTATACTGGAGGAGCAGACTGTGGTGTCTCGCTGGTGACATGTATACAGGAGGAGCAGACTCCGGTGTCTCGCTGGTTACATGTATACAGGAGGAGCAGACTGTGGTGTCTCGCTGGTGACATGTATACTGGAGGAGCAGACTGTGGTGTCTCGCTGGTGACATGTATACAGGAGGAGCAGACTGTGGTGTCTCGCTGGTTACATGTATACAGGAGGAGCAGACTGTGGTGTCTCGCTGGTGACATGTATACAGGAGGAGCAGACTGTGGTGTCTCGCTGGTGACATGTATACAGGAGGAGCAGACTGTGGTGTCTCGCTGGTTACATGTATACAGGAGGAGCAGACTGTGGTGTCTCGCTGGTGACATGTATACAGGAGGAGCAGACTGTGGTGTATCGCTGGTGACATGTATACAGGAGGAGCAGACTGTGGTGTCTCGCTGGTTACATGTATACAGGAGGAGCAGACTGTGGTGTCTCGCTGGTGACATGTATACAGGAGGAGCAGCCTCCGGTGTCTCGCTGGTGACATGTATACAGGAGGAGCAGACTGTGGTGTATCGCTGGTGACATGTATACAGAAGGAGCAGACTGTGGTGTCTCGCTGGTTACATGTATACAGGAGGAGCAGACTGTGGTGTCTCGCTGGTGACATGTATACAGGAGGAGCAGACTGTGGTGTCTCGCTGGTGACATGTATACTGGAGGAGCAGACTGTGGTGTCTCGCTGGTTACATGTATACAGGAGGAGCAGACTCCGGTGTCTCGCTGGTGACATGTATACAGGAGGAGCAGACTGTGGTGTCTCGCTGGTTACATGTATACAGGAGGAGCAGACTGTGGTGTCTCGCTGGTGACATGTATACAGGAGGAGCAGACTGTGGTGTCTCGCTGGTGACATGTATACAGGAGGAGCAGACTCCGGTGTCTCGCTGGTGACATGTATACAGGAGGAGCAGACTGTGGTGTCTCGCTGGTGACATGTATACAGGAGGAGCAGACTCCGGTGTCTCGCTGGTGACATGTATACAGGAGGAGCAGACTGTGGTGTCTCGCTGGTGACATGTATACAGGAGGAGCAGACTCCGGTGTCTTGCTGGTGACATGTATACAGGAGGAGCAGACTCCGGTGTCTCGCTGGTGACATGTATACAGGAGGAGCAGACTGTGGTGTCTCGCTGGTTACATGTATATAGATGGAGCAGACTGTGGTGTCTCGCTGGTTACATGTATACAGGAGGAGCAGACTGTGGTGTCTCACTGGTGACTTGTATACAGGAGGAGCAGACTCCGGTGTCTCGCTGGTGACATGTATACAGAAGGAGCAGACTGTGGTGTCTCGCTGGTGACATGTATACAGGAGGAGCAGACTGTGGTGTCTCGCTGGTGACATGTATACAGGAGGAGCAGACTGTGGTGTCTCGCTGGTGACATGTATACAGGAGGAGCAGACTGTGGTGTCTCGCTGGTGACATGTATACAGGAGGAGCAGACTCCGGTGTCTCGCTGGTGACATGTATACAGGAGGAGCAGACTGTGGTGTCTCGCTGGTTACATGTATACAGAAGGAGCAGACTCCGGTGTCTCACTGGTGACATGTATACAGGAGGAGCAGACTGTGGTGTCTCGCTGGTGACATGTATACAGGAGGAGCAGACTCCGGTGTCTCGCTGGTGACATGTATACAGGAGGAGCAGACTCCGGTGTCTCGCTGGTTACATGTATACACGAGGAGCAGACTGTGGTGTCTCGCTGGTGACATGTATACAGGAGGAGCAGACTGTGGTGTCTCGCTGGTGACATGTATACAGGAGGAGCAGACTCCGGTGTCTCGCTGGTGACATGTATACAGGAGGAGCAGACTCCGGTGTCTCGCTGGTTACATGTATACACGAGGAGCAGACTGTGGTGTCTCGCTGGTGACATGTATACAGGAGGAGCAGACTGTGGTGTCTCGCTGGTGACATGTATACAGGAGGAGCAGACTCCGGTGTCTCGCTGGTGACATGTATACAGGAGGAGCAGACTGTGGTGTCTCGCTGGTGACATGTATACAGGAGGAGCAGACTCCGGTGTCTCGCTGGTGACATGTATACAGGAGGAGCAGACTGTGGTGTCTCGCTGGTTACATGTATACAGGAGGAGCAGACTCCGGTGTCTCACTGGTTACATGTATACAGGAGGAGCAGACTGTGGTGTCTCGCTGGTGACATGTATACTGGAGGAGCAGACTGTGGTGTCTCGCTGGTGACATGTATACAGGAGGAGCAGACTGTGGTGTCTCGCTGGTGACATGTATACAGGAGGAGCAGACTGTGGTGTCTGGCTGGTTACATGTATACAGGAGGAGCAGACTGTGGTGTCTCGCTGGTGACATGTATACAGGAGGAGCAGACTCCGGTGTCTCGCTGGTGACATGTATACAGGAGGAGCAGACTCCGGTGTCTCGCTGGTGACATGTATACAGGAGGAGCAGACTGTGGTGTCTCGCTGGTGACATGTATACAGGAGGAGCAGACTCCGGTGTCTCGCTGGTGACATGTATACAGGAGGAGCAGACTCCGGTGTCTCGCTGGTGACATGTATACAGGAGGAGCAGACTGCCGTGTCTCGCTGGTGACATGTATACAGGAGGAGCAGACTGCCGTGTCTCGCTGGTGACATGTATACTGGAGGAGCAGACTGTGGTGTCTCGCTGGTTACATGTATACAGGAGGAGCAGACTGTGGTGTCTCGCTGGTGACATGTATACAGGAGGAGCAGACTGTGGTGTCTCGCTGGTTACATGTATACAGGAGGAGCAGACTGCGGTGTCTCGCTGGTGACATGTATACTGGAGGAGCAGACTGTGGTGTCTCGCTGGTGACATGTATACAGGAGGAGCAGACTGTGGTGTCTCGCTGGTTACATGTATACTGGAGGAGCAGACTGTGGTGTCTCGCTGGTGACATGTATACAGGAGGAGCAGACTGCGGTGTCTGGCTGGTGACATGTATACACGAGGAGCAGACTCCGGTGTCTCGCTGGTTACATGTATACACGAGGAGCAGACTGTGGTGTCTCGCTGGTGACATGTATACAGGAGGAGCAGACTCCGGTGTCTCGCTGGTGACATGTATACAGGAGGAGCAGACTGTGGTGTCTCGCTGGTTACATGTATACTGGAGGAGCAGACTGCGGTGTCTCGCTGGTGACATGTATACAGGAGGAGCAGACTCCGGTGTCTCGCTGGTGACATGTATACACGAGGAGCAGAATGTGGTGTCTCGCTGGTTACATGTATACACGAGGAGCAGAATGTGGTGTCTCGCTGGTTACATGTATACAGGAGGAGTAGATTGTGGTGTCTCGCTGGTGACATGTATACAGGAGGAGCAGACTGTGGTGTCTCGCTGGTGACATGTATACAGGAGGAGCAGACTCCGGTGTCTCGCTGGTTACATGTATACAGGAGGAGCAGACTGTGGTGTCTCGCTGGTTACATGTATACAGGAGGAGCAGACTGTGGTGTCTCGCTGGTTACATGTATACTGGAGGAGCAGACTGCGGTGTCTTGCTGGTGACATGTATACAGGAGGAGCAGACTGTGGTGTCTCGCTGGTGACATGTATACAGGAGGAGCAGACTGTGGTGTCTCGCTGGTGACATGTATACAGGAGGAGCAGACTGTGGTGTCTCGCTGGTTACATGTATACAGGAGGAGCAGACTGTGGTGTCTCGCTGGTTACATGTATACTGGAGGAGCAGACTGCGGTGTCTCGCTGGTGACATGTATACAGGAGGAGCAGACTGCGGTGTCTTGCTGGTTACATGTATACAGGAGGAGTAGACTGTGGTGTCTCGCTGGTGACATGTATACAGGAGGAGTAGACTGTGGTGTCTCGCTGGTGACATGTATACAGGAGGAGCAGACTCCGTTGTCTCGCTGGTGACATGTATACAGGAGGAGCAGACTCCGGTGTCTCGCTGGTGACATGTATACAGGAGGAGCAGACTGTGGTGTCTCACTGGTGACATGTATACAGGAGGAGCAGACTCCGGTGTCTCGCTGGTTACATGTATACAGGAGGAGCAGACTGCGGTGTCTGGCTGGTGACATGTATACAGGAGGAGCAGACTGTGGTGTCTCGCTGGTGACATGTATACAGGAGGAGCAGACTGTGGTGTCTCGCTGGTGACATGTATACAGGAGGAGCAGACTCCGGTGTCTCGCTGGTGACATGTATACAGGAGGAGCAGACTCCGGTGTCTCGCTGGTGACATGTATACAGGAGGAGCAGACTCCGGTGTCTCGCTGGTGACATGTATACAGGAGGAGCAGACTCCGGTGTCTCGCTGGTGACATGTATACAGGAGGAGCAGACTGTGGTGTCTGGCTGGTGACATGTATACAGGAGGAGTAGACTGTGGTGTCTCGCTGGTGACATGTATACAGGAGGAGCAGACTGTGGTGTCTCGCTGGTGACATGTATACAGGAGGAGTAGACTGTGGTGTCTCGCTGGTTACATGTATACAGGAGGAGCAGACTGTGGTGTCTCGCTGGTGACATGTATACAGGAGGAGTAGACTGTGGTGTCTCGCTGGTGACATGTATACAGGAGGAGCAGACTCCGGTGTCTCGCTGGTTACATGTATACAGGAGGAGCAGACTGCGGTGTCTGGCTGGTGACATGTATACAGGAGGAGCAGACTGTGGTGTCTCGCTGGTGACATGTATACAGGAGGAGCAGACTGTGGTGTCTCGCTGGTGACATGTATACAGGAGGAGCAGACTCCGGTGTCTCGCTGGTGACATGTATACAGGAGGAGCAGACTCCGGTGTCTCGCTGGTGACATGTATACAGGAGGAGCAGACTGTGGTGTCTGGCTGGTGACATGTATACAGGAGGAGTAGACTGTGGTGTCTCGCTGGTGACATGTATACAGGAGGAGCAGACTGTGGTGTCTCGCTGGTGACATGTATACAGGAGGAGTAGACTGTGGTGTCTCGCTGGTTACATGTATACAGGAGGAGCAGACTGCGGTGTAGGTTCCTGATTATTATAAACACAACGAGCTAGGTCACTGCGTTTTCGGAGGCTGCGGTGTCTTGTATTGTGCGGTCGGCCATCCTAGAATTGATCCTTACAGAATTAGGAGTTTTCTATCTTCTCTACCTCTCCTTTGATGGCACCTCGAGTCCTCGGCAGCTGTCGCTGGGGTCTGCAGACACTCCCCTGTGCAGCGCCCTGACATCACCACTGTGTGATATTATACCCCACAAGTTACCATTGCAGCTCAATGCACAGAGTCACATCAAGAGAGAAGCTGCAGCCATGGCCAGGAGGTGGAAGAAGAGGATGGAAGCAATGAGGGAAGAAGCCACAAGATAATATACAGTGTCAAGTTATCAAGGCTGTATCTAAGCTATATATCCCTGGCTGTATCTCTGCTATATGTCTCTGGCCGTATCTCTGCTATAATTCCCTTGATCTGTCTCGGCTATATGTCCCTGGGTCAACCTCTGCTATATGTCCTTGGCTCCATCTTTGCTATATGTCCCTGGCTGTATCTCTGTTATGATTTTCAGGCTTATTTAAAAAAATAAATAAATAAAATAAACAAAAGCCTGCGGAGCCCACTGGGCTCTGAACCGCAGGGCGCACTGGTGTGAACAAGGCCTTCACTGCTACACCACAAACTGAGCGCTATTCTGATAACGTCTCATAGGAGCTGCCACTGCAGAAGAAAGCAGCCTCTAACATGAATGATAAAGTCTTACAATTACTGCACTACAAGACTGACACAAAGCAAACTAAGACTGTGCTCCCAGTCACTTACTGGGCCGCACCCATACCACAGCCACCTGCTGTTGTAGTACCACAAGTAGCGGACTGACTAGGTAGGAGATTCCCCCAAAACTAGCTAAGAAAAGGAATTCCCACAATCTTAACCAAAATGGGCATAGACTCTCACTACCTACCTAGGCAGCTTGCTGCCAAACTAATGTCTTGCACGGCCGTGCACATATGGCATATCAGGTTTGAGGCTAGAGTGCCGGGCGTCCAAACCAGCCTCCTTAAATGGAGGGAAGGCAGTACTGATCAGCCAGCCCAGGTGCTTAAGCCAGATGCCGATAGGGTGACACCAGTGTCAGTCAGCAGATCGACCACACCTATCGGCTGCAAGGGGATTAACCCCATGCATGCTGGACTGAACAGTTACAGCGGAAGAGACTGCGACCCTGATACCATGGGCTCACCTGCTGCCTAACACTCTGCTATATGTCCCTGGCTCCATCTCTGCTATATGTCCCTGGCTCAATCTCTGCTATATGTCCCTGGCTGTATCTCTACTATATATCCATGGCTCCATCACTGCTATATGTCCCTGGCTCCATCTCTGCTATATGTCCCTGGCTCAATCTCTGCTATATGTCCCTGGCTCAATCTCTGCTATATGTCCCTGGCTCAATCTCTGCTATATGTCCCTGGCTGTATCTCTACTATATATCCATGGCTCCATCACTGCTATATGTCCCTGGCTCCATTTATACTATATGTCTCTGGCTCCATCTCTCCTATATGTTCCTGGCTCCATCTCTCCTATATGTTCCTGGCTGTATCTCTACTATATATCCATGGCTCCATCTCTCCTATATGTCCCTGGCTCCATTTATACTTTATGTCCCTGGCTGTATCTCTACTATATTTCCATGGCTCCATCTCTGCTATATGTCTCTGGCTCCATCTCTCCTATATGTTCCTGGCTCCATCTCTCCTATATGTTCCTGGCTGTATCTCTGCTATATATTAATGACTCCATCTCTGCTATATGTCCCTGGCTCCATTTATACTATATGTCTCTGGCTGTATCTCTACTATATGTCTCTGGCTCCATCTCTGCTATATGCTCCTGGCTCCATCTCTCCTATATGTCCCTGGCTGTATAATGTATTATAGGACACTATGGAAGGCACTAACTGGCTATTCTGATGACTGCTCATTATTATACTGACTACAGTCAGCTTTTCCATTTCCTGAGACTGACTAGTGAGAAAACTTTTCTGGTTCTCCCTCCTCCGGCAGTGAAAGGGTGCTGAGCCGATTCCTCCGCGGGAGTTTTTACTCCTTGAAGAGTCGTCTCCCGGCTTTCCAGGTCTGTGCATTATGTAAATGCGGGATCGTGGGGCTCCGACTAAATTGAGTTTTTACAGTCTATTCTATAAAATGTAAAATGTAACATTAAAATTACAGCTGCTGCCTCCCACGCCTGTGCCGCGAGGCGCTGCAAGTATATAATGTGTATATAAGACACATGGTGTGACAATCGGGATCAGGTAAGATCATTACTCCAGCACTACAGATGTAGCAGAGCCAGTGCAGCCTGGAGTCAGCCAATGTAGTAGTGCTGAGAATACAGAAGAGAAGCCGAGGACTGGCCGGCGTATGGGGACAATAAAACCGGGATATGGACCTTTCACCTCTCTGAGGCTCCGATGTGACTTCTGGTCCTCTCTTATTCTGTCTTCTCTCCTCTTCTGGCCTCCTGGATGATATCAGGGATCTAGTGATGCCTGTGACTGAGCCTCAGAGCGCCGTGATGTCGACACGATGTCCCATGTGACTGCGAAAATTGGGGTCCCCCAGTGTCATTGACACCAGATATGAGGCTGGAAGTGGCCAGAAGACCACAATATGGAGGACTAGATGCCTCATCGGAGCCCTGAAGTGCTGAGAAAAGCTCAGTCCTGTCCTCACCTCTGCCGGGCCTCTGCTTATTATACTGTAACAAATCTCAGCTGTGAGAAGTTTTAGGACTATAAGGAATCCCTCTTCATTTTCTGCCACCATTTTCCGTCAGGGCTTCAGTATTCCGTTGCGACTTTACGCTGTTTAGGCCAGATGACTAGTCCTAACTAGTGAGGAGACTCGAGCTGCAGAATCTGGGGCGAGGTCAAGCAGGACACTTATTTTTTGCAATTTCTGGCTTCCATTGTAATCTGCCCCCAAATGGGTGTCGAATTCCTACGTGTGAACAGCCCCTAAGAGGGATAGAAGCTACAATGTTTCTTTTCCGTGACAACAAAAGACCTGAAACTGTTTCATGCTGGGAGTTCTAGATGTGCAAGATGAAGGGCCACAGGTTGGAAACAAAGTCCTAGAGGTCGCCCTCGCCCCTGTGACCACCATTATTCTGCAGTTTGCCCCATTTGTGGCCATCGAGGCAACGCTAGGTTTATTCAAGGTTAGAATGTATACTGGGTAGGGTTGAGCGATTGGGTTCCGAAAAGATCGGATCCCGATTGGCGATCGAGCAAATTTCACGATCGGGATTGGCTGGAAAATAATCGGAAACCGGATTTTGGAATCTCAAGATCGGCTCAAACCAAAAAGTGACTTTTCCCATAGAGAAGCATTGACTAGGGTTTAGCGATCGGGATCGGGAAGTATCGGATCCTGAACGGCGATCGACCAAATTTCACAATCGGGATCGGCTAGAAAATGATCAGAAATCCGATTTTAAAATCGATCCTGAAATCTCAAGATCGGCTCAGCCCTAATACTGGCGCCTCCCTCTAATACTATAACTGTAGGTTGTCAGACACCAGACATTCCTTTATTAGACCAAAAATGTCCTATCAGGACACCAAAAATTTGGAAAATGTGTTGAACGCGTGTACAATTTTTTTTTCTCTAGTGCCACTTATTAGAGGGTGACTCCCTAGAACGCAATGCCTAACTTTCAAGAAGCCTCGTGCAGCCTCCCCCCTACCAGCTCGTACCCTGCTCTGCACTGACAAGGGGCAAGAACCCAAAAACAGCCGTGCCCGCAGACGAGACTCTTTTCCCCTTGCAAAAAATTTTTGGCTTGGCGTCTATAACGAGGCCACGTTAAGATATTTTGTGAAAGTAAGGTAAGCTACCTTAGAATAGGGGCATTTTTCTAGGGGGGGGCAGTTTTCTAGGGGGGGCAGTTTTCTAGGGGGGGCAGTTTTCTAGGGAACAGTTTTCTAGGGGGGCAGTTTTCTAGGGAACAGTTTTCTAGGGGGGCAGTTTTCTAGGGTGCAGTTTTCTAGGGGGGCAGTTTTCTAGGGGACAGTTTTCTAGGGGGACAGTTTTCTCAGGGCAGTTTTCTCAGGGCAGTTTTCTAGGGGACAGTTTTCTAGGGGGCAGTTTTCTAGGGGACAGTTTTCTAGGGGTGCAGTTTTCTAGGGGGGGCAGTTTTCTAGGGGGGCAGTTTTCGAAGGGGCAGTTTTCTAGGGGGACAGTTTTCTAGGGGGCAGTTTTCTAGGGAGCAGTTCTCTAGGGGGCAGTTTTCTAGGGGGGGCAGTTTTCTAAGGGGCAGTGTTTCTCGGTGGCAGTTTTCTAGGGGACAGTTTTCTAGGGGTGCAGTTTTCTAGGGGGACAGTTTTCTAGGGGTGCAGTTTTCTAGGGGGCAGTTTTCTAGGGGACAGTTTTCTAGGGGTGCAGTTTTCTAGGGGGACAGTTTTCTAGGGGACAGTTTTCTAGGGGTGCAGTTTTCTAGGGGGACAGTTTTCTAGGGGGACAGTTTTCTAGGGGTGCAGTTTTCTAGGGGTGCAGTTTTCTAGGGGGCAGTTTTCTAGGGGACAGTTTTCTAGGGGGCAGTGTTTCTCGGTGGCAGTTTTCTAGGGGTGCAGTTTTCTAGGGGTGCAGTTTTCTAGGGGTGCAGTTTTCTAGGGGTGCAGTTTTCTAGGGGACAGTTTTCTAGGGGGACAGTTTTCTAGGGACAGTTTTCTAGGGGGCAGTTTTCTAGGGGACAGTTTTCTAGGGGTGCTGTTTTCTTGGGGACAGTTTTCTAGGGAGCAGTGTTTATCGGTGGAGTTTTCTAGGGGACAGTTTTCTAGGGCAGCAGTTTTCTAGGGGGGGCAGTTTTCTAGGGGAGTTTTCTAGGGGGCAGTTTTCTAGGGGGACAGTTTTCTAGGGGGAACAGTTTTATAGGGGGGCAGTTTTCTAGGGGGCAGTTTTCTAGGGGACAGTTTTCTAGGGGGCAGTTTTCTAGGGGGACAGTTTTCTCAGGGCAGTTTTCTAGGGGACAGTTTTCTAGGGGGCAGTTTTCTAGGGGACAGTTTTCTAGGGGTGCAGTTTTCTAGGGGGCAGTTTTCTAGGGGGACAGTTTTCAAAGGGGCAGTTTTCTAGGGGACAGTTTTCTAGAGGGACAGTTTTCTAGGGGGCAGTTTTCTAGGGAGCAGTTCTCTAGGGGGCAGTTTTCTAGGGGGGCAGTTTTCTAGGGGGCAGTGTTTCTCGGTGGCAGTTTTCTAGGGGTGCAGTTTTCTAGAGGGCATTTTTCTAGAAGGGCACTTTTCTAGGGGGCAGTTTTCTAAGGATGGGGCAGTTTTCTAGGGGGGAAGTTTTCTAGGGGGCAGTTTTTCTCAAGGGGCAGTTTTCCTTGTCCCTTTAAGAAAAGGTTATTTCCATACCTTTTCCCAGAATTCCCAGGGTACCGCGCCCCTAATTAACCCCCCTACCCTGATACGGCAGAGTAACCCTTCCTAAATGTATAGACTCTTCCTCCGCACCAAGTTCAGAAAAGTTGCAGGTCATGTGATCACTTTAGTCCGGGGCATCTTTGGCAGCCGTCAGAATATCCGGAGATCTCCTAATAAGCTCCATGTTTTCAAACCTGTCAATGGAATTGACTTGAGACGTTCAATGACAAACACTTAGACTCGGCACCTTCTTCTACCTTTGCCTTGTAGCCAGATGGATTAGATCAATCATCTTCTGCGGCAGGAGAAATATTAATGGATGACAATAGACGTCTCACCCACACGTTTCCTTCAGATGCGGAGAGGGGGGGAGAAGAAGAAACATCTTCATACGATGGATATTTATTTGTCGTCTCCGCCGCTGACAATGAATGTCTTGAAGGCTCGGCTTTTATTCTCCGCGTCGTCCTCTGTGTTGCGCAGAACCAGGTTAGATAAATGTCACTTCTCACTCGAGTTTATCTTCCGCTATCTCTTCCCTGCTCAGATAATTCTTGGCAAAATAAATGTCCTGCTAGCGCGCGCTTAATCTTCCTTGTTCCTCTGTGACAATCATTTTGGGAAGCAAATGTCCGTGTAAAGCTCGCTTTATGTCCCTTGTCTAAAACTTTTTGTTTTTTTTCTTCTCCTTGCTGACAAAATGGATGGCGGAAACTCACAGAACATTCCGGTCCGAAGATTCCTCAAGTTGTCCTCGCCTGGTAAGAAGTAAAACATTCGGAGACGTTCTATTGTACATTGTCTAGTGGGACAAGATGGATGCTGGGCAACCAATATGGAGGGCAAGGCAGCGGCCATAGGGGCTCATAACTGGAGTGGTCCACCGGCGGGCCACGAAATCCTCTGCTAAACCCATAACTATTTACTTCTATTTGTGCCGTGTCCACATTGACCATACAATTCCAACTGCGTCCTCTGCTCAGAATAATGTATATGGACATCAAAACGTATGTGTACAGTATATGGCAGTATTATTTACCTGTAGTATATAGAGACATTAATTGTGTAATATGTGTGTCAGTAGAGTATATAGTGGCATTGTTTGTGTGTACATTATGGCAGTGTTATTTAACTGTAAACTATGGTAATATTATTTATTAGAGATGAGCAAGTAGGTATTCGATTGAATACTACAGTATTCTAAATATTCGTACTCGATCGAATACTACTAGCTATTCGCAGTAAATATTTGATTCAGACCCAGCGCTGATTAGCCAAATGCTATACAGTGTATACAGTATATAGTTTATAGTATTCGGCAAATCAACGCTGGTTCTGCCGCAGGCTCGTCCTTGCTAGTCAGGAGAGCTGGCAGCTTGCTGTTACGAGGGAGCTTACTTTTTTGTGTGCATTGACCAGCGTTGATTGGCCAGTGTACAGCATTCGGCCAATCAACGCTGGTTCTGCCGGAAGCTCGGCTGTGAGGAGGCGGAGTCTAAGATCAGACCAAAGCAGTCTCCATTCCTATGACAAAAAAGTAAGCTCCCTTGTAACAGCAAGCTGCCAGCTAAAATGACTAGCAAGGACGAGCATGCTGCAGAACCAGCGTTGATTTGCCGCAGGCTCTTCTTTGCTAGTCGGGAGAGCTGGCACCTTGCGGTTACGAGGGAGCTGACTTTTTATCAGAGCAACTGCAAGCACTGGACAGTTAAGCACACGGACCCCATAGACTATAATAACTGCACAGCGCTCCTCCTAAACACTCTCTTCCTGCTATTCGTGGACTTGGTGACTCTCCTTTAGTTGAATAGTGGTTTCCCCTGAAACGAGCATTTTCTCCCATAGACTATAATGGGATTCGATATTCCATCGAGTAGTTGGATATTGAGGCTCTACTGGAAACGAATATCAAATCTCGAATATTTCACTACTCGCTCATCTCTATTATTAACATAGTGGCAATACCTTATGTGAACTCTGTATCAGTAACAGGTGAGTCCTCAGTATGTAGTTACTCTCAAAACATGAAACGTAAAAACTAAAACTTAACTTTTATTCATTTGTTTGAAATCAATTTATTTTTATTTAGTGCTCAAATGAATAAAAGTGAAGTTTTAGTCTTTACAGTAAAAATATGCAACAATAAAAAAAAAAAAAATAATATGTCACTAAAGACTAATAGTTGAAGAACGCAAATTAATGTTATAGACCTGAAAACTGTATATGTGAAATAATCTGACAGTGTGTCCGGTCCTGAACCAGGGAAACGGTCCTGAGTACAAACACAGTAAAGACAGACACGATACCGTCCCGGGGTACCGGCCCTTTAAATTTTACTTTTAATAACAAAAACAAAAAAACAGTTTCATTTCCATCTCGCTACGACAGCTCATAAGTCAGGAGCGCAAATCTCTGGACTTTATCTAATGTCAGGCAAATAACTTTACTACATGCTTGTGTGGTTTTATTATTACACCAGTGACAGTATATTCCTGGTTTTACGGCCTTTCCACTGCTCACTAACCACTAATTGAAATAATTTTCCAGCAGAGCACGTCTGTTATTGTTTAAAATCTACAACACTCCGAATGTATATTAATAAAGATTTTATTTCCTGCACCACTCCAAAACGTTTCATGGACGCCACCGACATATCAGCGCCAGGATACCGGGATATCAAATGTGTATGGAAATGAAGAGACGGCTTACCATGGAGGCAAAGACCGGAGAGCAACATTAATAGCTGTACATATATATAGGAGAATATGCATATTAATACTACTCCTATATACAGGACTATAACTACTATAATACTGCTCCTATGTACAAGAATATAACTACTATAATACTGCTCCTATGTACAAGAATATAACTACTATAATACTACCTCCTATATACAAGAATATAATTACTATAATACTGCTCCTATGTACAAGAATATAACTACTATAATACTACTCCTATGTACAAGAATATAACTACTATAATACTACCTCCTATATACAAGAATATAACTACTATAATACTACTCCTATATACAAGAATATAACTACTATAATACTGCTCCTATGTACAAGAATATAACTACTATAATACTACTCCTATGTACAAGAATATAACTACTATAATATTGCTCCTATGTACAAGAATATAACTACTATAATACTACCTCCTATGTACAAGAATATAACTACTATAATACTACCTCCTATGTAAAAGAATATAACTACTATAATACTACTCCTATGTACAAAAATATAACTACTATAATACTACTCCTATGTACAAGAATATAACTACTATAATACTACTCCTATGTACAAGAATATAACTACTATAATACTACTCCTATGTACAAGAATATAACTACTATAATACTACTCCTATGTACAAGAATATAACTACTATAATACTACCCCCTATGTCCAAGAATATAACTACTATAATATTACCCCTATGTATAAGAATATAACTACTATAATACTACCCCCTATGTACAAGAATATAACTACTATAATACTACTCCTATATACAAGAATATAACTACTATAATACTACCCCCTATATACAAGAATATAACTACTATAATACTACCCCCTATGTATAAGAATATAACTACTATAATACTACTCCTATGTACAAGAATATAACTACTATAATATTGCTCCTATGTACAAGAATATAACTACTATAATACTGCTCCTATGTACAAGAATATAACTACTATAATACTGCTCCTATGTACAAGAATATAACTACTATAATACTACTCCTATATACAAGAATATAACTACTATAATACTACTCCTATGTACAAGAATATAACTACTATAATACTACTCCTATGTACAAGAATATAACTACTATAATATTGCTCCTATGTACAAGAATATAACTACTATAATACTGCTCCTATGTACAAGAATATACTATAATACTACCTCCTATGTACAAGAATATAACTACTATAATACTGCTCCTATGTACAAGAATATAACTACTATAATACTACTCCTATGTACAAGAATATAACTACTATAATACTGCCCCCTATGTACAAGAATATAACTACTATAATACTACTCTTATATACAAGAATATAACTACTATAATACTACTCCTATATACAAGAATATAACTACTATAATACTACCCCCTATGTACAAGAATATAACTACTATAATACTACCCCCTATGTACAAGAATATAACTACTATAATACTACTCCTATATACAAGAATATAACTACTATAATACTACCCCCTATATACAAAAATATAACTACTATAATACTACCCCCTATGTATAAGAATATAACTACTATAATACTACCTCCTATGTACAAGAATATACTATAATACTACCTCCTATGTACAAGAATATAACTACTATAATACTGCTCCTATGTACAAGAATATAACTACTACAATACTACTCCTATGTACAAGAATATAACTACTATAATACTACTCCTATATACAAGAATATAACTACTATAATACTACTCCTATGTACAAGAATATAACTACTATAATACTATCTCCTATGTACAAGAATATACTATAATACTACCTCCTATGTACAAGAATATAACTACTATAATACTACTCCTATGTACAAGGATATAACTACTATAATACTACCTCCTATGTACAAGAATATAACTACTATAATACTACTCCTATGTACAAGAATATAACTACTATAATACTACCTCCCATGTACAAGAATATAACTACTATAATACTACTCCTATGTACAAGAATATAACTACTATAATACTACTCCTATGTACCAGAATATAACTACTATAATACTACTCCTATGTACAAGAATATAACTACTATAATACTACTCCTATGTACAAGAATATAACTACTATAATACTACTCCTATGTACAAGAATATAACTACTATAATACTACTCCTATGTACAAGAATACAACTACTATAATACTACCTCCTATATACACGAATATAACTACTATAATACTGCACCCTATGTACAAGAATATAACTACTATAATACTACTCCTATGTACAAGAATATAACTACTATAATACTACCCCCTATGTACAAGAATATAACTACTATAATACTACTCCTATATACAAGAATATAACTACTATAATACTACCCCCTATGTATAAGAATATAACTACTATAATACTACCTCCTATGTACAAGAATATACTATAATACTACCTCCTATGTACAAGAATATAACTACTATAATACTACTCCTATGTACAAGAATATAACTACTATAATACTACTCCTATGTACAAGAATACAACTACTATAATACTACCTCCTATGTACAAGAATATAACTACTATAATACTACTCCTATGTACAAGAATATAACTACTATAATACTACTCCTATGTACAAGAATACAACTACTATAATACTACCTCCTATATACACGAATATAACTACTATAATACTGCTCCTATGTACAAGAATATAACCACTATAATACTACTCCTATATACAAGAATATAACTACTATAATACTACTCCTATGTACAAGAATATAACTACTATAATACTATCTCCTATGTACAAGAATATACTATAATACTACCTCCTATGTACAAGGATATAACTACTATAATACTACTCCTATGTACAAGGATATAACTACTATAATACTACCTCCTATGTACAAGAATATAACTACTATAATACTACCTCCTATGTACAAGAATATAACTACTATAATACTGCTCCTATGTACAAGAATATAACTACTATAATACTACTCCTATGTACAAGAATATAACTACTATAATACTACTCCTATGTACAAGAATATAACTACTATAATACTACTCCTATATAAAAGAATATAACTACTATAATACTACTCCTATGTACAAGAATATAACTACTATAATACTACCTCCTATGTACAAGAATATAACTACTATAATACTACTCCTATGTACAAGAATATAACTACTATAATACTACTCCTATGTACAAGAATATAACTACTATAATACTACCTCCTATGTACAAGAATATAACTACTATAATACTGCCCCCTATGTACAAGAATATAACTACTATAATACTACTCTTATATACAAGAATATAACTACTATAATACTACTCCTATATACAAGAATATAACTACTATAATACTACCCCCTATGTCCAAGAATATAACTACTATAATATTACCCCCTATGTATAAGAATATAACTACTATAATACTACCCCCTATGTACAAGAATATAACTACTATAATACTACTCCTATATACAAGAATATAACTACTATAATACTACCCCCTATATACAAGAATATAACTACTATAATACTACCCCCTATGTATAAGATTATAACTACTATAATACTACTCCTATGTACAAGAATATAACTACTATAATACTGCTCCTATGTACAAGAATATAACTACTATAATACTACTCCTATGTACAAGAATATAACTACTATAATACTGCCCCCTATGTACAAGAATATAACTACTATAATACTGCCCCCTATGTACAAGAATATAACTACTATAATACTACTCTTATATACAAGAATATAACTACTATAATACTACTCCTATGTACAAGAATATAACTACTATAATACTACTCCTATGTACAAGAATATAACTACTATAATGCTGCCCCCTATGTACAAGAATATAACTACTATAATACTACTCTTATATACAAGAATATAACTACTATAATACTACTCCTATATACAAGAATATAACTACTATAATACTACCCCCTATGTACAAGAATATAACTACTATAATACTACCCCCTATGTATAAGAATATAACTACTATAATACTACCCCCTATGTACAAGAATATAACTACTATAATACTACTCCTATATACAAGAATATAACTACTATAATACTACCCCCTATGTATAAGAATATAACTACTATAATACTACCTCCTATGTACAAGAATATACTATAATACTACCTCCTATGTACAAGAATATAACTACTATAATACTGCTCCTATGTACAAGAATATAACTACTATAATACTACTCCTATGTACAAGAATATAACTACTATAATACTACTCCTATATACAAGAATATAACTACTATAATACTACTCCTATGTACAAGAATATAACTACTATAATACTATCTCCTATGTACAAGACTATACTATAATACTACCTCCTATGTACAAGAATATAACTACTATAATACTACTCCTATGTACAAGGATATAACTACTATAATACTACCTCCTATGTACAAGAATATAACTACTATAATACTACTCCTATGTACAAGAATATAACTACTATAATACTACCTCCTATGTACAAGAATATAACTACTATAATACTACTCCTATGTACAAGAATATAACTACTATAATACTACTCCTATGTACCAGAATATAACTACTATAATACTACTCCTATGTACCAGAATATAACTACTATAATACAACTCCTATGTACAAGAATATAACTACTATAATACTACTCCTATGTACAAGAATATAACTACTATAATACTACCTCCTATGTACAAGAATATAACTACTATAATACTAATCCTATGTACAAGAATATAACTACTATAATACTACTCCTATGTACAAGAATATAACTACTATAATACTACTCCTATGTACAAGAATATAACTACTATAATACTGCCCCCTATGTACAAGAATATAACTACTATAATACTACTCTTATATACAAGAATATAACTACTATAATACTACTCCTATGTACAAGAATATAACTACTATAATACTACTCCTATGTACAAGAATATAACTACTATAATATTGCTTCTATGTACAAGAATATAACTACTATAATACTACTCCTATATACAAGAATATAACTACTATAATACTACTCCTATGTACAAGAATATAACTACTATAATACTACTCCTATGTACAAGAATATAACTACTATAATATTGCTCCTATGTACAAGAATATAACTACTATAATACTACTCCTATGTACAAGAATATACTATAATACTACCTCCTATGTACAAGAATATAACTACTATAATACTGCTCCTATGTACAAGAATATAACTACTATAATACTACTCCTATGTACAAGAATATAACTACTATAATACTACTCCTATGTACAAGAATATAACTACTATAATACTACTCCTATGTACAAGAATATAACTACTATAATACTGCCCCCTATGTACAAGAATATAACTACTATAATACTACTCTTATATACAAGAATATAACTACTATAATACTACTCCTATATACAAGAATATAACTACTATAATACTACCCCCTATGTACAAGAATATAACTACTATAATACTACCCCCTATGTACAAGAATATAACTACTATAATACTACTCCTATATACAAGAATATAACTACTATAATACTACCCCCTATATACAAAAATATAACTACTATAATACTACCCCCTATGTATAAGAATATAACTACTATAATACTACCTCCTATGTACAAGAATATACTATAATACTACCTCCTATGTGCAAGAATATAACTACTATAATACTGCTCCTATGTACAAGAATATAACTACTATAATACTACTCCTATGTACAAGAATATAACTACTATAATACTACTCCTATATACAAGAATATAACTACTATAATACTACTCCTATGTACAAGAATATAACTACTATAATACTATCTCCTATGTACAAGAATATACTATAATACTACCTCCTATGTACAAGAATATAACTACTATAATACTACTCCTATGTACAAGGATATAACTACTATAATACTACCTCCTATGTACAAGAATATAACTACTATAATACTATTCCTATGTACAAGAATATAACTACTATAATACTACCTCCCATGTACAAGAATATAACTACTATAATACTACTCCTATGTACAAGAATATAACTACTATAATACTACTCCTATGTACCAGAATATAACTACTATAATACTACTCCTATGTACAAGAATATAACTACTATAATACTACTCCTATGTACAAGAATATAACTACTATAATACTACTCCTATGTACAAGAATATAACTACTATAATACTACTCCTATGTACAAGAATATAACTACTATAATACTACTCCTATGTACAAGAATATAACTACTATAATACTACCCCCTATGTACAAGAATATAACTACTATAATACTACTCCTATATACAAGAATATAACTACTATAATACTACCCCCTATGTATAAGAATATAACTACTATAATACTACCTCCTATGTACAAGAATATACTATAATACTACCTCCTATGTACAAGAATATAACTACTATAATACTACTCCTATGTACAAGAATATAACTACTATAATACTACTCCTATGTACAAGAATACAACTACTATAATACTACCTCCTATATACACGAATATAACTACTATAATACTGCTCCTATGTACAAGAATATAACCACTATAATAATACTCCTATATACAAGAATATAACTACTATAATACTACTCCTATGTACAAGAATATAACTACTATAATACTATCTCCTATGTACAAGAATATACTATAATACTACCTCCTATGTACAAGGATATAACTACTATAATACTACTCTATGTACAAGGATATAACTACTATAATACTACCTCCTATGTACAAGAATATAACTACTATAATACTGCTCCTATGTACAAGAATATAACTACTATAATACTACTCCTATGTACAAGAATATAACTACTATAATACTGCTCCTATGTACAAGAATATAACTACTATAATACTACTCCTATATAAAAGAATATAACTACTATAATACTACTCCTATGTACAAGAATATAACTACTATAATACTACCCCTATGTACAAGAATATAACTACTATAATACTACCTCCTATGTACAAGAATATAAATACTATAATACTACTCCTATGTACAAGAATATAACTACTATAATACTACTCCTATGTACCAGAATATAACTACTATAATACTACTCCTATGTACAAGAATATAACTACTATAATACTACTCCTATGTACAAGAATATAACTACTATAATACTGCTCCTATGTACAAGAATATAACTACTATAATACTACTCCTAAGTACAAGAATATAACTACTATAATACTACCTCCTATGTACAAGAATATAACTACTATAATACTGCCCCCTATGTACAAGAATATAACTACTATAATACTACTCCTATATACAAGAATATAACTACTATAATACTACCCCCTATGTCCAAGAATATAACTACTATAATATTACCCCCTATGTATAAGAATATAACTACTATAATACTACCCCCTATGTACAAGAATATAACTACTATAATACTACTCCTATATACAAGAATATAACTACTATAATACTACCCCCTATATACAAGAATATAACTACTATAATACTACCCCCTATGTATAAGATTATAACTACTATAATACTACTCCTATGTACAAGAATATAACTACTATAATATTGCTCCTATGTACAAGAATATAACTACTATAATACTGCTCCTATGTACAAGAATATAACTACTATAATACTACTCCTATGTACAAGAATATAACTACTATAATACTACTCCTATGTACAAGAATATAACTACTATAATACTGCCCCCTATGTACAAGAATATAACTACTATAATACTACTCTTATATACAAGAATATAACTACTATAATACTACTCCTATATACAAGAATATAACTACTATAATACTACCCCCTATGTACAAGAATATAACTACTATAATACTACCCCCTATGTATAAGAATATAACTACTATAATACTACCCCCTATGTACAAGAATATAACTACTATAATACTACTCCTATATACAAGAATATAACTACTATAATACTACCCCCTATATACAAGAATATAACTACTATAATACTACCCCCTATGTATAAGAATATAACTACTATAATACTACCTCCTATGTACAAGAATATACTATAATACTACCTCCTATGTACAAGAATATAACTACTATAATACTGCTCCTATGTACAAGAATATAACTACTGTAATACTACTCCTATATACAAGAATATAACTACTATAATACTACTCCTATGTACAAGAATATAACTACTATAATACTATCTCCTATGTACAAGAATATACTATAATACTACCTCCTATGTACAAGAATATAACTACTATAATACTACTCCTATGTACAAGGATATAACTACTATAATACTACCTCCTATGTACAAGAATATAACTACTATAATACTACTCCTATGTACAAGAATATAACTACTATAATACTACTCCTATGTACCAGAATATAACTACTATAATACTACTCCTATGTATTAGAATATAACTACTATAATACTACTCCTATGTACAAGAATATAACTACTATAATACTACTCCTATGTACAAGAATATAACTACTATAATACTACTCCTATGTACAAGAATATAACTACTATAATACTACTCCTATGTACAAGAATATAACTACTATAATACTGCCCCCTATGTACAAGAATATAACTACTATAATACTACTCTTATATACAAGAATATAACTACTATAATACTACTCCTATATACAAGAATATAACTACTATAATACTACCCCCTATGTCCAAGAATATAACTACTATAATATTACCCCCTATGTATAAGAATATAACTACTATACTACCCCCTATGTACAAGAATATAACTACTATAATACTACTCCTATATACAAGAATATAACTACTATAATACTACCCCCTATATACAAGAATATAACTACTATAATACTACCCCCTATGTACAAGAATATAACTACTATAATATTGCTCCTATGTGCAAGAATATAACTACTATAATACTGCTCCTATGTACCAGAATATAACTACTATAATACTACTCCTATGTACAAGAATATAACTACTATAATACTACTCCTATGTACAAGAATATAACTACTATAATACTACTCCTATGTACAAGAATATAACTACTATAATATTGCTCCTTTGTACAAGAATATAACTACTATAATACTGCTCCTATGTACAAGAATATAACTACTATAATACTACTCCTATGTACAAGAATATAACTACTATAATATTGCTCCTATGTACAAGAATATAACTACTATAATACTGCTCCTATGTACAAGAATATAACTACTATAATACTACTCCTATGTACAAGAATATACTATAATACTACCTCCTATGTACAAGAATATAACTACTATAATACTACTCCTATGTACAAGAATATAACTACTATAATACTACTCCTATGTACAAGAATATAACTACTATAATACTACTCCTATGTACAAGAATATAACTACTATAATACTACTCCTATGTACAAGAATATAACTACTATAATACTGCCCCCTATGTACAAGAATATAACTACTATAATACTACTCCTATATACAAGAATATAACTACTATAATACTACCCCCTATGTATAAGAATATAACTACTATAATACTACCTCCTATGTACAAGAATATACTATAATACTACCTCCTATGTACAAGAATATAACTACTATAATACTGCTCCTATGTACAAGAATATAACTACTATAATACTACTCCTATGTACAAGAATATAACTACTATAATACTACTCCTATATACAAGAATATAACTACTATAATACTACTCCTATGTACAAGAATATAACTACTATAATACTATCTCCTATGTACAAGAATATACTATAATACTACCTCCTATGTACAAGAATATAACTACTATAATACTACTCCTATGTACAAGGATATAACTACTATAATACTACCTCCTATGTACAAGAATATAACTACTATAATACTACTCCTATGTACAAGAATATAACTACTATAATACTACCCCTATGTACAAGAATATAACTACTATAATACTACCTCCTATGTACAAGAATATAACTACTATAATACTACTCCTATGTACAAGAATATAACTACTATAATACTACTCCTATGTACCAGAATATAACTACTATAATACTACTCCTATGTACCAGAATATAACTACTATAATACTACTCCTATGTACAAGAATATAACTACTATAATACTACTCCTATGTACAAGAATATAACTACTATAATACTACTCCTATGTACAAGAATATAACTACTATAATACTACTCCTATGTACAAGAATATAACTACTATAATACTGCCCCCTATGTACAAGAATATAACTACTATAATACTACTCCTATGTACAAGAATATAACTACTATAATACTACCCCCTATGTACAAGAATATAACTACTATAATACTACTCCTATATACAAGAAAATAACTACTATAATACTACCCCCTATGTATAAGAATATAACTACTATAATACTACCTCCTATGTACAAGAATATACTATAATACTACCTCCTATGTACAAGAATATAACTACTATAATACTACTCCTATATACAAGAATATAACTACTATAATACTACCCCCTATGTACAAGAATATAACTACTATAATACTACCCCCTATGTACAAGAATATAACTACTATAATACTACTCCTATATACAAGAATATAACTACTATAATACTACCCCCTATATACAAGAATATAACTACTATAATACTACCCCCTATGTATAAGAATATAACTACTATAATACTACCTCCTATGTACAAGAATATACTATAATACTACCTCCTATGTACAAGAATATAACTACTATAATACTACTCCTATATACAAGAATATAACTACTATAATACTACCCCCTATGTACAAGAATATAACTACTATAATACTACCCCCTATGTACAAGAATATAACTACTATAATACTACTCCTATATACAAGAAAATAACTACTATAATACTACCCCCTATGTATAAGAATATAACTACTATAATACTACCTCCTATGTACAAGAATATACTATAATACTACCTCCTATGTACAAGAATATAACTACTATAATACTACTCCTATGTACAAGAATATAACTACTATAATACTACTCCTATGTACAAGAATACAACTACTATAATACTACCTCCTATATACACGAATATAACTACTATAATACTGCTCCTATGTACAAGAATATAACCACTATAATACTACTCCTATATACAAGAATATAACTACTATAATACTACTCCTATGTACAAGAATATAACTACTATAATACTATCTCCTATGTACAAGAATATACTATAATACTACCTCCTATGTACAAGAATATAACTACTATAATACTACTCCTATGTACCAGAATATAACTACTATAATACTACTCCTATGTACAAGAATATAACTACTATAATACTCCTATGTACAAGAATATAACTACTATAATACTACTCCTATGTACAAGAATATAACTACTATAATACTACTCCTATGTACAAGAATATAACTACTATAATACTACTCCTATGTACCAGAATATAACTACTATAATACTACTCCTATGTATTAGAATATAACTACTATAATACTACTCCTATGTACAAGAATATAACTACTATAATACTACTCCTATGTACAAGAATATAACTACTATAATACTACTCCTATGTACAAGAATATAACTACTATAATACTACTCCTATGTACAAGAATATAACTACTATAATACTGCCCCCTATGTACAAGAATATAACTACTATAATACTACTCTTATATACAAGAATATAACTACTATAATACTACTCCTATATACAAGAATATAACTACTATAATACTACCCCCTATGTCCAAGAATATAACTACTATAATATTACCCCCTATGTATAAGAATATAACTACTATACTACCCCCTATGTACAAGAATATAACTACTATAATACTACTCCTATATACAAGAATATAACTACTATAATACTACCCCCTATATACAAGAATATAACTACTATAATACTACCCCCTATGTACAAGAATATAACTACTATAATATTGCTCCTATGTGCAAGAATATAACTACTATAATACTGCTCCTATGTACCAGAATATAACTACTATAATACTACTCCTATGTACAAGAATATAACTACTATAATACTACTCCTATGTACAAGAATATAACTACTATAATACTACTCCTATGTACAAGAATATAACTACTATAATATTGCTCCTTTGTACAAGAATATAACTACTATAATACTGCTCCTATGTACAAGAATATAACTACTATAATACTACTCCTATGTACAAGAATATAACTACTATAATATTGCTCCTATGTACAAGAATATAACTACTATAATACTGCTCCTATGTACAAGAATATAACTACTATAATACTACTCCTATGTACAAGAATATACTATAATACTACCTCCTATGTACAAGAATATAACTACTATAATACTACTCCTATGTACAAGAATATAACTACTATAATACTACTCCTATGTACAAGAATATAACTACTATAATACTACTCCTATGTACAAGAATATAACTACTATAATACTACTCCTATGTACAAGAATATAACTACTATAATACTGCCCCCTATGTACAAGAATATAACTACTATAATACTACTCCTATATACAAGAATATAACTACTATAATACTACCCCCTATGTATAAGAATATAACTACTATAATACTACCTCCTATGTACAAGAATATACTATAATACTACCTCCTATGTACAAGAATATAACTACTATAATACTGCTCCTATGTACAAGAATATAACTACTATAATACTACTCCTATGTACAAGAATATAACTACTATAATACTACTCCTATATACAAGAATATAACTACTATAATACTACTCCTATGTACAAGAATATAACTACTATAATACTATCTCCTATGTACAAGAATATACTATAATACTACCTCCTATGTACAAGAATATAACTACTATAATACTACTCCTATGTACAAGGATATAACTACTATAATACTACCTCCTATGTACAAGAATATAACTACTATAATACTACTCCTATGTACAAGAATATAACTACTATAATACTACCCCTATGTACAAGAATATAACTACTATAATACTACCTCCTATGTACAAGAATATAACTACTATAATACTACTCCTATGTACAAGAATATAACTACTATAATACTACTCCTATGTACCAGAATATAACTACTATAATACTACTCCTATGTACCAGAATATAACTACTATAATACTACTCCTATGTACAAGAATATAACTACTATAATACTACTCCTATGTACAAGAATATAACTACTATAATACTACTCCTATGTACAAGAATATAACTACTATAATACTACTCCTATGTACAAGAATATAACTACTATAATACTGCCCCCTATGTACAAGAATATAACTACTATAATACTACTCCTATGTACAAGAATATAACTACTATAATACTACCCCCTATGTACAAGAATATAACTACTATAATACTACTCCTATATACAAGAAAATAACTACTATAATACTACCCCCTATGTATAAGAATATAACTACTATAATACTACCTCCTATGTACAAGAATATACTATAATACTACCTCCTATGTACAAGAATATAACTACTATAATACTACTCCTATATACAAGAATATAACTACTATAATACTACCCCCTATGTACAAGAATATAACTACTATAATACTACCCCCTATGTACAAGAATATAACTACTATAATACTACTCCTATATACAAGAATATAACTACTATAATACTACCCCCTATATACAAGAATATAACTACTATAATACTACCCCCTATGTATAAGAATATAACTACTATAATACTACCTCCTATGTACAAGAATATACTATAATACTACCTCCTATGTACAAGAATATAACTACTATAATACTGCTCCTATGTACAAGAATATAACTACTATAATACTACTCCTATGTACAAGAATATAACTACTATAATACTACTCCTATATACAAGAATATAACTACTATAATACTACTCCTATGTACAAGAATATAACTACTATAATACTATCTCCTATGTACAAGAATATACTATAATACTACCTCCTATGTACAAGAATATAACTACTATAATACTACTCCTATGTACAAGGATATAACTACTATAATACTACCTCCTATGTACAAGAATATAACTACTATAATACTACTCCTATGTACAAGAATATAACTACTATAATACTACCCCTATGTACAAGAATATAACTACTATAATACTACCTCCTATGTACAAGAATATAACTACTATAATACTACTCCTATGTACAAGAATATAACTACTATAATACTACTCCTATGTACCAGAATATAACTACTATAATACTACTCCTATGTACCAGAATATAACTACTATAATACTACTCCTATGTACAAGAATATAACTACTATAATACTACTCCTATGTACAAGAATATAACTACTATAATACTACTCCTATGTACAAGAATATAACTACTATAATACTACTCCTATGTACAAGAATATAACTACTATAATACTGCCCCCTATGTACAAGAATATAACTACTATAATACTACTCCTATGTACAAGAATATAACTACTATAATACTACCCCCTATGTACAAGAATATAACTACTATAATACTACTCCTATATACAAGAAAATAACTACTATAATACTACCCCCTATGTATAAGAATATAACTACTATAATACTACCTCCTATGTACAAGAATATACTATAATACTACCTCCTATGTACAAGAATATAACTACTATAATACTACTCCTATGTACAAGAATATAACTACTATAATACTACTCCTATGTACAAGAATACAACTACTATAATACTACCTCCTATATACACGAATATAACTACTATAATACTGCTCCTATGTACAAGAATATAACTACTATAATACTACTCCTATATACAAGAATATAACTACTATAATACTACTCCTATGTACAAGAATATAACTACTATAATACTATCTCCTATGTACAAGAATATACTATAATACTACCTCCTATGTACAAGAATATAACTACTATAATACTACTCCTATGTACCAGAATATAACTACTATAATACTACTCCTATGTACAAGAATATAACTACTATAATACTCCTATGTACAAGAATATAACTACTATAATACTACTCCTATGTACAAGAATATAACTACTATAATACTTCCCCTTTATGTACAAGAATATAACTACTATAATACTACTCTTATATACAAGAATATAACTACTATAATACTACTCCTATATACAAGAATATAACTACTATAATACTACCCCCTATGTCCAAGAATATAACTACTATAATATTACCCCCTATGTATAAGAATATAACTACTATAATACTACCCCCTATGTACAAGAATATAACTACTATAATACTACTCCTATATACAAGAATATAACTACTATAATACTACCCCCTATATACAAGAATATAACTACTATAATACTACCCCCTATGTACAAGAATATAACTACTATAATATTGCTCCTATGTGCAAGAATATAACTACTATAATACTGCTCCTATGTACAAGAATATAACTACTATAATACTACTCCTATGTACAAGAATATAACTACTATAATACTACTCCTATGTACAAGAATATAACTACTATAATACTACTCCTATGTACAAGAATATAACTACTATAATATTGCTCCTATGTACAAGAATATAACTACTATAATACTGCTCCTATGTACAAGAATATAACTACTATAATACTACTCCTATGTACAAGAATATACTATAATACTACCTCCTATGTACAAGAATATAACTACTATAATACTGCTCCTATGTACAAGAATATAACTACTATAATACTACTCCTATGTACAAGAATATAACTACTATAATACTACTCCTATGTACAAGAATATAACTACTATAATACTACTCCTATGTACAAGAATATAACTACTATAATACTGCCCCCTATGTACAAGAATATAACTACTATAATACTACTCTTATATACAAGAATATAATTACTATAATACTACTCCTATATACAAGAATATAACTACTATAATACTACCCCCTATGTACAAGAATATAACTACTATAATACTACCCCCTATGTACAAGAATATATCTACTATAATACTACTCCTATATACAAGAATATAACTACTATAATACTACCCCCTATATACAAGAATATAACTACTATAATACTACCCCCTATGTATAAGAATATAACTACTATAATACTACCTCCTATGTACAAGAATATACTATAATACTACCTCCTATGTACAAGAATATAACTACTATAATACTGCTCCTATGTACAAGAATATAACTACTATAATACTACTCCTATGTACAAGAATATAACTACTATAATACTACTCCTATGTACAAGAATATAACTACTATAATACTACTCCTATGTACAAGAATATAACTACTATAATACTATCTCCTATGTACAAGAATATACTATAATACTACCTCCTATGTACAAGAATATAACTACTATAATGCTACTCCTATGTACAAGGATATAACTACTATAATACTACCTCCTATTTACAAGAATATAACTACTATAATACTACTCCTATGTACAAGGATATAACTACTATAATACTACCTCCTATGTACAAGAATATAACTACTATAATACTACTCCTATGTACAAGAATATAACTACTATAATTCTACCCCTATGTACAAGAATATAACTACTATAATACTACCTCCTATGTACAAGAATATAACTACTATAATACTACTCCTATGTACAAGAATATAACTACTATAATACTACTCCTATGTACCAGAATATAACTACTATAATACTACTCCTATGTACCAGAATATAACTACTATAATACTACTCCTATGTACAAGAATATAACTACTATAATACTACTCCTATGTACAAGAATATAACTACTATAATACTACTCCTATGTACAAGAATATAACTACTATAATACTACTCCTATGTACAAGAATATAACTACTATAATACTGCCCCCTATGTACAAGAATATAACTACTATAATACTACTCCTATGTACAAGAATATAACTACTATAATACTACCCCCTATGTACAAGAATATAACTACTATAATACTACTCCTATATACAAGAATATAACTACTATAATACTACCCCCTATGTATAAGAATATAACTACTATAATACTACCTCCTATGTACAAGAATATACTATAATACTACCTTCTATGTACAAGAATATAACTACTATAATACTACTCCTATGTACAAGAATATAACTACTATAATACTACTCCTATGTACAAGAATACAACTACTATAATACTACCTCCTATATACACGAATATAACTACTATAATACTGCTCCTATGTACAAGAATATAACCACTATAATACTACTCTTATATACAAGAATATAACTACTATAATACTACTCCTATGTACAAGAATATAACTACTATAATACTACTCCTATGTACCAGAATATAACTACTATAATACTACTCCTATGTACAAGAATATAACTACTATAATACTACTCTTATATACAAGAATATAACTACTATAATACTACTCCTATATACAAGAATATAACTACTATAATATTACCCCCTATGTATAAGAATATAACTACTATAATACTACCCCCTATGTACAAGAATATAACTACTATAATACTACTCCTATATACAAGAATATAACTACTATAATACTACCCCCTATATACAAGAATATAACTACTATAATACTACCCCCTATGTATAAGAATATAACTACTATAATACTACTCCTAGGTACAAGAATATAACTACTATAATATTGCTCCTATGTACAAGAATATAACTACTATAATACTGCTCCTATGTACAAGAATATAACTACTATAATACTACTCCTATGTACAAGAATATAACTACTATAATACTACTCCTATGTACAAGAATATAACTACTATAATACTACTCCTATATACAAGAATATAACTACTATAATACTACTCCTATATACAAGAATATAACTACTATAATACTACTCCTATGTACAAGAATATAACTACTATAATACTATCTCCTATGTACAAGAATATACTATAATACTACCTCCAATGTACAAGAATATAACTACTATAATACTACTCCTATGTACAAGAATATAACTACTATAATACTACCCCCTATGTACAAGAATATAACTACTATAATACTACTCCTATGTACAAGAATATAACTACTATAATACTACTCCTATGTACAAGAATATAACTACTATAATACTACTCCTATGTACAAGAATATAACTACTATAATACTACCTCCTATGTACAGGAATATAACTACTATAATACTACTCCTATGTACAAGAATATAACTACTATAATACTACTCCTATGTACAAGAATATAACTACTATAATACTACCTCCTATGTACAAGAATATAACTACTATAATACTACTCCTATGTACAAGAATATAACTACTATAATACTACTCCTATGTACAAGAATATAACGACTATAATACTACCTCCTATGTACAAGAATATAACTACTATAATACTACCTCCTATGTACAAGAATATAACTACTATAATACTACTCCTATGTACAAGAATATAACTACTATAATATTACTCCTATACACAAGAACATAACTACTATAATATTACTCCTATGTACAAGAATATAACTACTATAATACTGCTCCTATGTACAAGAATATAACTACTATAATACTACCTCCTATGTACAAGGATATAACTACTATAATACTACTCCTATGTACAAGGATATAACTACTATAATACTACCTCCTATGTACAAGAATATAACTACTATAATACTGCTCCTATGTACAAGGATATAACTACTATAATACTACTCCTATGTACAAGAATATAACTACTATAATACTACTCCTATGTACAAGAATATAACTACTATAATACTACTCCTATATAAAAGAATATAACTACTATAATACTACCCCTATGTACAAGAATATAACTACTATAATACTACCTCCTATGTACAAGAATATAACTACTATAATACTACTCCTATGTACAAGAATATAACTACTATAATACTACTCCTATGTACCAGAATATAACTACTATATTACTACTCCTATGTACCAGAATATAACTACTATAATACTACTCCTATGTACAAGAATATAACTACTATAATACTACTCCTATGTACAAGAATATAACTACTATAATACTACTCCTATGTACAAGAATATAACTACTATAATACTACTCCTATGTACAAGAATATAACTACTATAATACTGCCCCCTATGTACAAGAATATAACTACTATAATACTACTCTTATATACAAGAATATAACTACTATAATACTACTCCTATATACAAGAATATAACTACTATAATACTACCCCCTATGTCCAAGAATATAACTACTATAATATTACCCCCTATGTACAAGAATATAACTACTATAATACTGCCCCCTATGTACAAGAATATAACTACTATAATACTACTCTTATATACAAGAATATAACTACTATAATACTACTCCTATATACAAGAATATAACTACTATAATACTACCCCCTATGTACAAGGATATAACTACTATAATACTACTCCTATGTACAAGGATATAACTACTATAATACTACCTCCTATGTACAAGAATATAACTACTATAATACTGCTCCTATGTACAAGGATATAACTACTATAATACTACTCCTATGTACAAGAATATAACTACTATAATACTACTCCTATGTGCAAGAATATAACTACTATAATACTACTCCTATATAAAAGAATATAACTACTATAATACTACCCCTATGTACAAGAATATAACTACTATAATACTACCTCCTATGTACAAGAATATAACTACTATAATACTACTCCTATGTACAAGAATATAACTACTATAATACTACTCCTATGTACCAGAATATAACTACTATAATACTACTCCTATGTACCAGAATATAACTACTATAATACTACTCCTATGTACAAGAATATAACTACTATAATACTACTCCTATGTACAAGAATATAACTACTATAATACTACTCCTATGTACAAGAATATAACTACTATAATACTACTCCTATGTACAAGAATATAACTACTATAATACTACTCCTATATAAAAGAATATAACTACTATAATACTACCCCTATGTACAAGAATATAACTACTATAATACTACCTCCTATGTACAAGAATATAACTACTATAATACTACTCCTATGTACAAGAATATAACTACTATAATACTACTCCTATGTACCAGAATATAACTACTATAATACTACTCCTATGTACCAGAATATAACTACTATAATACTACTCCTATGTACAAGAATATAACTACTATAATACTACTCCTATGTACAAGAATATAACTACTATAATACTACTCCTATGTACAAGAATATAACTACTATAATACTACTCCTATGTACAAGAATATAACTACTATAATACTGCCCCCTATGTACAAGAATATAACTACTATAATACTACTCTTATATACAAGAATATAACTACTATAATACTACTCCTATATACAAGAATATAACTACTATAATAATACCCCCTATGTCCAAGAATATAACTACTATAATATTACCCCCTATGTATAAGAATATAACTACTATAATACTACCCCCTATGTACAAGAATATAACTACTATAATACTACTCCTATATACAAGAATATAACTACTATAATACTACCCCCTATATACAAGAATATAACTACTATAATACTACCCCCTATGTACAAGAATATAACTACTATAATATTGCTCCTATGTGCAAGAATATAACTACTATAATACTGCTCCTATGTATAAGAATATAACTACTATAATACTACTCCTATGTACAAGAATATAACTACTATAATACTACTCCTATGTACAAGAATATAACTACTATAATACTACTCCTATGTACAAGAATATAACTACTATAATATTGCTCCTATGTACAAGAATATAACTACTATAATACTGCTCCTATGTACAAGAATATAACTACTATAATACTACTCCTATGTACAAGAATATACTATAATACTACCTCCTATGTACAAGAATATAACTACTATAATACTGCTCCTATGTACAAGAATATAACTACTATAATACTACTCCTATGTGCAAGAATATAACTACTATAATACTACTCCTATGTACAAGAATATAACTACTATAATACTACTCCTATGTACAAGAATATAACTACTATAATACTGCCCCCTATGTACAAGAATATAACTACTATAATACTACTCTTATATACAAGAATATAACTACTATAATACTACTCCTATATACAAGAATATAACTACTATAATACTACCCCCTATGTACAAGAATATAACTACTATAATACTACCCCCTATGTACAAGAATATAACTACTATAATACTACTCCTATATACAAGAATATAACTACTATAATACTACCCCCTATATACAAGAATATAACTACTATAATACTACCCCCTATGTATAAGAATATAACTACTATAATACTACCTCCTATGTACAAGAATATACTATAATACTACCTCCTATATACAAGAATATAACTACTATAATACTGCTCCTATGTACAAGAATATAACTACTATAATACTACTCCTATGTACAAGAATATAACTACTATAATACTACTCCTATATACAAGAATATAACTACTATAATACTACTCCTATGTACAAGAATATAACTACTATAATACTGTCTCCTATGTAAAAGAATATACTATAATACTACCTCCTATGTACAAGAATATAACTACTATAATACTACTCCTATGTACAAGGATATAACTACTATAATACTACCTCCTATGTACAAGAATATAACTACTATAATACTACTCCTATGTACAAGGATATAACTACTATAATACTACCTCCTATGTACAAGAATATAACTACTATAATACTACTCCTATGTACAAGAATATAACTACTATAATACTACTCCTATGTACAAGAATATAACTACTATAATACTACTCCTATGTACAAGAATATAACTACTATAATACTGCCCCCTATGTACAAGAATATAACTACTATAATACTACTCTTATATACAAGAATATAACTACTATAATACTACTCCTATATACAAGAACATAACTACTATAATACTACTCCCTATGTACAAGAATATAACTACTATAATACTACCCCCTATGTACAAGAATATAACTACTATAATACTACTCCTATATACAAGAATATAACTACTATAATACTACCCCCTATATACAAGAATATAACTACTATAATACTACCCCCTATGTAAAAGAATATAACTACTATAATACTACCTCCTATGTACAAGAATATACTATAATACTACCTCCTATGTACAAGAATATAACTACTATAATACTGCTCCTATGTACAAGAATACAACTACTATAATACTACCTCCTATATACACGAATATAACTACTATAATACTGCTCCTATGTACAAGAATATAACCACTATAATACTACTCCTATATACAAGAATATAACTACTATAATACTACTCCTATGTACAAGAATATAACTACTATAATACTATCTCCTATGTACAAGAATATACTATAATACTACCTCCTATGTACAAGAATATAACTACTATAATACTACTCCTATGTACAAGGATATAACTACTATAATACTACCTCCTATGTACAAGAATATAACTACTATAATACTACTCCTATGTACAAGGATATAACTACTATAATACTACCTCCTATGTACAAGAATATAACTACTATAATACTGCTCCTATGTACAAGAATATAACTACTATAATACTACTCCTATGTACAAGAATATAACTACTATAATACTACTCCTATGTACAAGAATATAACTACTATAATACTACTCCTATATAAAAGAATATAACTACTATAATACTACTCCTATGTACAAGAATATAACTACTATAATACTACCCCTATGTACAAGAATATAACTACTATAATACTACCTCCTATGTACAAGAATATAACTACTATAATACTACTCCTATGTACAAGAATATAACTACTATAATACTACTCCTATGTACCAGAATATAACTACTATAATACTACTCCTATGTACAAGAATATAACTACTATAATACTACTCCTATGTACAAGAATATAACTACTATAATACTACTCCTATGTACAAGAATATAACTACTATAATACTACTCCTATGTACAAGAATATAACTACTATAATACTGCCCCCTATGTACAAGAATATAACTACTATAATACTACTCTTATATACAAGAATATAACTACTATAATACTACTCCTATATACAAGAATATAACTACTATAATACTACCCCCTATGTCCAAGAATATAACTACTATAATATTACCCCCTATGTATAAGAATATAACTACTATAATACTACCCCCTATGTACAGGAATATAACTACTATAATACTACTCTTATATACAAGAATATAACTACTATAATACTACTCCTATATACAAGAATATAACTACTATAATACTACCCCCTATGTCCAAGAATATAACTACTATAATATTACCCCCTATGTATAAGAATATAACTACTATAATACTACCCCCTATGTATAAGAATATAACTACTATAATACTACTCCTATGTACAAGAATATAACTACTATAATATTGCTCCTATGTACAAGAATATAACTACTATAATACTGCTCCTATGTACAAGAATATAACTACTATAATACTACTCCTATGTACAAGAATATAACTACTATAATACTGCTCCTATGTACAAGAATATAACTACTATAATACTACTCCTATGTACAAGAATATACTATAATACTACCTCCTATGTACAAGAATATAACTACTATAATACTGCTCCTATGTACAAGAATATAACTACTATAATACTACTCCTATGTACAAGAATATAACTACTATAATACTACTCCTATGTACAAGATTATAACTACTATAATACTACTCCTATGTACAAGAATATAACTACTATAATACTGCCCCCTATGTACAAGAATATAACTACTATAATACTACTCTTATATACAAGAATATAACTACTATAATACTACTCCTATATACAAGAATATAACTACTATAATACTACCCCCTATGTACAAGAATATAACTACTATAATACTACCCCCTATGTATAAGAATATAACTACTATAATACTACCCCCTATGTACAAGAATATAACTACTATAATACTACTCCTATAAACAAGAATATAACTACTATAATACTACCCCCTATATACAAGAATATAACTACTATAATACTACCCCCTATGTATAAGAATATAACTACTATAATACTACCTCCTATGTACAAGAATATAACTACTATAATACTGCTCCTATGTACAAGAATATAACTACTATAATACTACTCCTATGTACAAGAATATAACTACTATAATACTACTCCTATATACAAGAATATAACTACTATAATACTACTCCTATGTACAAGAATATAACTACTATAATACTATCTCCTATGTACAAGAATATACTATAATACTACCTCCTATGTACAAGAATATAACTACTATAATACTACTCCTATGTACAAGGATATACTATAATACTACCTCCTATGTACAAGAATATAACTACTATAATACTACTCCTATGTACAAGGATATAACTACTATAATACTACCTCCTATGTACAAGAATATAACTACTATAATACTACTCCTATGTACAAGAATATAACTACTATAATACTACCCCTATGTACAAGAATATAACTACTATAATACTACCTCCTATGTACAAGAATATAACTACTATAATACTACTCCTATGTACAAGAATATAACTACTATAATACTGCCCCCTATGTACAAGAATATAACTACTATAATACTACTCTTATATACAAGAATATAACTACTATAATACTACTCCTATATACAAGAATATAACTACTATAATACTACCCCCTATGTCCAAGAATATAACTACTATAATATTACCCCCTATGTATAAGAATATAACTACTATAATACTACCCCCTATGTACAGGAATATAACTACTATAATACTACTCTTATATACAAGAATATAACTACTATAATACTACTCCTATATACAAGAATATAACTACTATAATACTACCCCCTATGTCCAAGAATATAACTACTATAATACTACCTCCTATGTACAAGAATATAACTACTATAATACTACTCCTATATAAAAGAATATAACTACTATAATACTACCCCTATGTACAAGAATATAACTACTATAATACTACCTCCTATGTACAAGAATATAACTACTATAATACTACTCCTATGTACCAGAATATAACTACTATAATACTACTCCTATGTACAAGAATATAACTACTATAATACTACCCCCTATGTCCAAGAATATAACTACTATAATATTACCCCCTATGTACAAGAATATAACTACTATAATACTGCCCCCTATGTACAAGAATATAACTACTATAATACTACTCTTATATACAAGAATATAACTACTATAATACTACTCCTATATACAAGAATATAACTACTATAATACTACCCCCTATGTACAAGAATATAACTACTATAATACTGCTCCTATGTACAAGAATATACTATAATACTACCTCCTATGTACAAGAATATAACTACTATAATACTACTCCTATGTACAAGAATATAACTACTATAATACTACTCCTATGTACAAGAATATAACTACTATAATACTACTCCTATATACAAGAATATAACTACTATAATACTACTCCTATGTACAAGAATATAACTACTATAATACTACTCCTATATACAAGAATATAACTACTATAATACTACTCCTATGTACAAGAATATAACTACTATAATACTACCCCTATGTACAAGAATATAACTACTATAATACTACCTCCTATGTACAAGAATATAACTACTATAATACTACTCCTATGTACAAGGATATAACTACTATAATACTACCTCCTATGTACAAGAATATAACTACTATAATACTACTCCTATGTACAAGGATATAAATACTATAATACTACCTCCTATGTACAAGAATATAACTACTATAATACTACTCCTATGTACAAGAATATAACTACTATAATACTACCCCTATGTACAAGAATATAACTACTATAATACTACCTCCTATGTACAAGAATATAACTACTATAATACTACTCCTATGTACAAGAATATAACTACTATAATACTACTCCTATGTACCAGAATATAACTACTATAATACTACTCCTATGTACCAGAATATAACTACTATAATACTACTCCTATGTACAAGAATATAACTACTATAATACTACTCCTATGTACAAGAATATAACTACTATAATACTACTCCTATGTACAAGAATATAACTACTATAATACTACTCCTGTGTACAAGAATATAACTACTATAATACTGCCCCCTATGTACAAGAATATAACTACTATAATACTACTCCTATGTACAAGAATATAACTACTATAATACTACCCCCTATGTACAAGAATATAACTACTATAATACTGCCCCCTATGTACAAGAATATACTATAATACTACCTCCTATGTACAAGAATATACTATAATACTACCTCCTATGTACAAGAATATAACTACTATAATACTGCTCCTATGTACAAGAATATAACTACTATAATACTACTCCTATGTACAAGAATATAACTACTATAATACTACTCCTATATACAAGAATATAACTACTATAATACTACTCCTATGTACAAGAATATAACTACTATAATACTATCTCCTATGTACAAGAATATATTATAATACTACCTCCTATGTACAAGAATATAACTACTATAATACTACTCCTATGTACAAGGATATACTATAATACTACCTCCTATGTACAAGAATATAACTACTATAATACTACTCCTATGTACAAGAATATAACTACTATAATACTACTCCTATGTACAAGAATATAACTACTATAATACTACCCCTATGTACAAGAATATAACTACTATAATACTACCTCCTATGTACAAGAATATAACTACTATAATACTACTCCTATGTACAAGAATATAACTACTATAATACTACTCCTATGTACAAGAATATAACTACTATAATACTACTCCTATATACAAGAATATAACTACTATAATACTACTCCTATGTACAAGAATATAACTACTATAATACTATCTCCTATGTACAAGAATATACTATAATACTACCTCCTATGTACAAGAATATAACTACTATAATACTACTCCTATGTACAAGGATATAACTACTATAATACTACCTCCTATGTACAAGAATATAACTACTATAATACTACTCCTATGTACAAGGATATAAATACTATAATACTACCTCCTATGTACAAGAATATAACTACTATAATTCTACTCCTATGTACAAGAATATAACTACTATAATACTACCCCTATGTACAAGAATATAACTACTATAATACTACCTCCTATGTACAAGAATATAACTACTATAATACTACTCCTATGTACAAGAATATAACTACTATAATACTACTCCTATGTACCAGAATATAACTACTATAATACTATTCCTATGTACCAGAATATAACTACTATAATACTACTCCTATGTACAAGAATATAACTACTATAATACTACTCCTATGTACAAGAAGATAACTACTATAATACTACTCCTATGTACAAGAATATAACTACTATAATACTACTCCTGTGTACAAGAATATAACTACTATAACACTGCCCCCTATGTACAAGAATATAACTACTATAATACTACTCCTATGTACAAGAATATAACTACTATAATACTACTCCTATGTACAAGAATATAACTACTATAATACTGCCCCCTATGTACAAGAATATAACTACTATAATACTACTCCTATGTACAAGAATATAACTACTATAATACTACCCCCTATGTACAAGAATATAACTACTATAATACTACTCCTATATACAAGAATATAACTACTATAATACTACCCCCTATGTATAAGAATATAACTACTATAATACTACCTCCTATGTACAAGAATATACTATAATACTACCTCCTATGTACAAGAATATAACTACTATAATACTACTCCTATGTACAAGAATATAACTACTATAATACTACTCCTATGCACAAGAATACAACTACTATAATACTACCTCCTATATACACGAATATAACTACTATAATACTGCTCCTATGTACAAGAATATAACCACTATAATACTACTGCTATATACAAGAATATAACTACTATAATACTACTCCTATGTACAAGAATATAACTACTATAATACTACCCCCTATGTATAAGAATATAACTACTATAATACTACCTCCTATGTACAAGAATATACTATAATACTACCTCCTATGTACAAGAATATAACTACTATAATACTACTCCTATGTACAAGGATATAACTACTATAATACTACCTCCTATGTACAAGAATATAACTACTATAATACTACTCCTATGTACAAGGATATAACTACTATAATACTACCTCCTATGTACAAGAATATAACTACTATAATACTGCTCCTATGTACAAGAATATAACTACTATAATACTACTCCTATGTACAAGAATATAACTACTATAATACTACTCCTATGTACAAGAATATAACTACTATAATACTACTCCTATATAAAAGAATATAACTACTATAATACTACTCCTATGTACAAGAATATAACTACTATAATACTACCCTATGTACAAGAATATAACTACTATAATACTACCTCCTATGTACAAGAATATAACTACTATAATACTACTCCTATGTACAAGAATATAACTACTATAATACTACTCCTATGTACCAGAATATAACTACTATAATACTACTCCTATGTACAAGAATATAACTACTATAATACTACTCCTATGTACAAGAATATAACTACTATAATACTACTCCTATGTACAAGAATATAACTACTATAATACTACTCCTATGTACAAGAATATAACTACTATAATACTGCCCCCTATGTACAAGAATATAACTACTATAATACTACTCTTATATACAAGAATATAACTACTATAATACTACTCCTATATACAAGAATATAACTACTATAATACTACCCCCTATGTCCAAGAATATAACTACTATAATATTACCCCCTATGTATAAGAATATAACTACTATAATACTACCCCCTATGTACAAGAATATAACTACTATAATACTACTCCTATATACAAGAATATAACTACTATAATACTACCCCCTATATACAAGAATATAACTACTATAATACTACCCCCTATGTATAAGAATATAACTACTATAATACTACTCCTATGTACAAGAATATAACTACTATAATACTACTCCTGTGTACAAGAATATAACTACTATAACACTGCCCCCTATGTACAAGAATATAACTACTATAATACTACTCCTATGTACAAGAATATAACTACTATAATACTACTCCTATGTACAAGAATATAACTACTATAATACTGCCCCCTATGTACAAGAATATAACTACTATAATACTACTCCTATGTACAAGAATATAACTACTATAATACTACCCCCTATGTACAAGAATATAACTACTATAATACTACTCCTATATACAAGAATATAACTACTTTAATACTACCCCCTATGTATAAGAATATAACTACTATAATACTACCTCCTATGTACAAGAATATACTATAATACTACCTCCTATGTACAAGAATATAACTACTATAATACTACTCCTATGTACAAGAATATAACTACTATAATACTACTCCTATGTACAAGAATACAACTACTATAATACTACCTCCTATATACACGAATATAACTACTATAATACTGCTCCTATGTACAAGAATATAACCACTATAATACTACTCCTATATACAAGAATATAACTACTATAATACTACTCCTATGTACAAGAATATAACTACTATAATACTATCTCCTATGTACAAGAATATACTATAATACTACCTCCTATGTACAAGAATATAACTACTATAATACTACTCCTATGTACAAGGATATAACTACTATAATACTACCTCCTATGTACAAGAATATAACTACTATAATACTACTCCTATGTACAAGGATATAACTACTATAATACTACCTCCTATGTACAAGAATATAACTACTATAATACTGCTCCTATGTACAAGAATATAACTACTATAATACTACTCCTATGTACAAGAATATAACTACTATAATACTACTCCTATGTACAAGAATATAACTACTATAATACTACTCCTATATAAAAGAATATAACTACTATAATACTACTCCTATGTACAAGAATATAACTACTATAATACTACTCCTATGTACAAGAATATAACTACTATAATACTACTCCTATATAAAAGAATATAACTACTATAATACTACTCCTATGTACCAGAATATAACTACTATAATACTACTCCTATGTACAAGAATATAACTACTATAATACTACTCCTATGTACAAGAATATAACTACTATAATACTGCCCCCTATGTACAAGAATATAACTACTATAATACTACTCTTATATACAAGAATATAACTACTATAATACTACTCCTATATACAAGAATATAACTACTTTAATACTACCCCCTATGTCCAAGAATATAACTACTATAATATTACCCCCTATGTATAAGAATATAACTACTATAATACTACCCCCTATGTACAAGAATATAACTACTATAATACTACTCCTATATACAAGAATATAACTACTATAATACTACCCCCTATATACAAGAATATAACTACTATAATACTACCCCCTATGTATAAGAATATAACTACTATAATACTACTCCTATGTACAAGAATATAACTACTATAATATTGCTCCTATGTACAAGAATATAACTACTATAATACTGCTCCTATGTACAAGAATATAACTACTATAATACTACTCCTATGTACAAGAATATAACTACTATAATACTACTCCTATATACAAGAATATAACTACTATAATACTGCTCCTATGTACAAGAATATAACTACTATAATACTACTCCTATGTACAAGAATATAACTACTATAATATTGCTCCTATGTACAAGAATATAACTACTATAATACTGCTCCTATGTACAAGAATATAACTACTATAATACTACTCCTATGTACAAGAATATACTATAATACTACCTCCTATGTACAAGAATATAACTACTATAATACTGCTCCTATGTACAAGAATATAACTACTATAATACTACTCCTATGTACAAGAATATAACTACTATAATACTACTCCTATGTACAAGAATATAACTACTATAATACTACTCCTATGTACAAGAATATAACTACTATAATACTGCCCCCTATGTACAAGAATATAACTACTATAATACTACTCTTATATACAAGAATATAACTACTATAATACTGCTCCTATGTACAAGAATATAACTACTATAATACTACTCCTATGTACAAGAATATAACTACTATAATACTACTCCTATGTACAAGAATATAACTACTATAATACTACTCCTATATACAAGAATATAACTACTATAATACTACCCCCTATGTACAAGAATATAACTACTATAATACTACCCCCTATGTATAAGAATATAACTACTATAATACTACCCCCTATGTACAAGAATATAACTACTATAATACTACTCCTATAAACAAGAATATAACTACTATAATACTACCCCCTATATACAAGAATATAACTACTATAATACTACCCCCTATGTATAAGAATATAACTACTATAATACTACCTCCTATGTACAAGAATATACTATAATACTACCTCCTATGTACAAGAATATAACTACTATAATACTGCTCCTATGTACAAGAATATAACTACTATAATACTACTCCTATGTACAAGAATATAACTACTATAATACTACTCCTATATACAAGAATATAACTACTATAATACTACTCCTATGTACAAGAATATAACTACTATAATACTATCTCCTATGTACAAGAATATACTATAATACTACCTCCTATGTACAAGAATATAACTACTATAATACTACTCCTATGTACAAGGATATAACTACTATAATACTACCTCCTATGTACAAGAATATAACTACTATAATACTACTCCTATGTACAAGAATATAACTACTATAATACTACCCCTATGTACAAGAATATAACTACTATAATACTACCTCCTATGTACAAGAATATAACTACTATAATACTACTCCTATGTACAAGAATATAACTACTATAATACTACTCCTATGTACCAGAATATAACTACTATAATACTACTCCTATGTACAAGAATATAACTACTATAATACTACTCCTATGTACAAGAATATAACTACTATAATACTACTCCTATGTACAAGAATATAACTACTATAATACTACTCCTATGTACAAGAATATAACTACTATAATACTACTCCTATGTACAAGAATATAACTACTATAATACTACTCCTATGTACAAGAATATAACTACTATAATACTGCCCCCTATGTACAAGAATATAACTACTATAATACTACTCTTATATACAAGAATATAACTACTATAATACTACTCCTATATACAAGAATATAACTACTATAATACTACCCCCTATGTCCAAGAATATAACTACTATAATATTACCCCCTATGTATAAGAATATAACTACTATAATACTACCCCCTATGTACAAGAATATAACTACTATAATACTACTCCTATATACAAGAATATAACTACTATAATACTACCCCCTATATACAAGAATATAACTACTATAATACTACCCCCTATGTATAAGAATATAACTACTATAATACTACTCCTATGTACAAGAATATAACTACTATAATACTACTCCTGTGTACAAGAATATAACTACTATAACACTGCCCCCTATGTACAAGAATATAACTACTATAATACTACTCCTATGTACAAGAATATAACTACTATAATACTACTCCTATGTACAAGAATATAACTACTATAATACTGCCCCCTATGTACAAGAATATAACTACTATAATACTACTCCTATGTACAAGAATATAACTACTATAATACTACCCCCTATGTACAAGAATATAACTACTATAATACTACTCCTATATACAAGAATATAACTACTATAATACTACCCCCTATGTATAAGAATATAACTACTATAATACTACCTCCTATGTACAAGAATATACAATAATACTACCTCCTATGTACAAGAATATAACTACTATAATACTACTCCTATGTACAAGAATACAACTACTATAATACTACCTCCTATATACACGAATATAACTACTATAATACTGCTCCTATGTACAAGAATATAACCACTATAATACTACTCCTATATACAAGAATATAACTACTATAATACTACTCCTATGTACAAGAATATAACTACTATAATACTACCTCCTATGTACAAGAATATAACTACTATAATACTACTCTTATATACAAGAATATAACTACTATAATACTACTCCTATATACAAGAATATAACTACTATAATACTACCCCCTATGTCCAAGAATATAACTACTATAATATTACCCCCTATGTATAAGAATATAACTACTATAATACTACCCCCTATGTACAAGAATATAACTACTATAATACTACTCCTATATACAAGAATATAACTACTATAATACTACCCCCTATATACAAGAATATAACTACTATAATACTACCCCCTATGTATAAGAATATAACTACTATAATACTACTCCTATGTACAAGAATATAACTACTATAATACTACTCCTGTGTACAAGAATATAACTACTATAACACTGCCCCCTATGTACAAGAATATAACTACTATAATACTACTCCTATGTACAAGAATATAACTACTATAATACTACTCCTATGTACAAGAATATAACTACTATAATACTGCCCCCTATGTACAAGAATATAACTACTATAATACTACTCCTATGTACAAGAATATAACTACTATAATACTACCCCCTATGTACAAGAATATAACTACTATAATACTACTCCTATATACAAGAATATAACTACTATAATACTACCCCCTATGTATAAGAATATAACTACTATAATACTACCTCCTATGTACAAGAATATACTATAATACTACCTCCTATGTACAAGAATATAACTACTATAATACTACTCCTATGTACAAGAATACAACTACTATAATACTACCTCCTATATACACGAATATAACTACTATAATACTGCTCCTATGTACAAGAATATAACCACTATAATACTACTCCTATATACAAGAATATAACTACTATAATACTACTCCTATGTACAAGAATATAACTACTATAATACTACCTCCTATGTACAAGAATATAACTACTATAATACTACTCCTATGTACAAGGATATAACTACTATAATACTACCTCCTATGTACAAGAATATAACTACTATAATACTGCTCCTATGTACAAGAATATAACTATTATAATACTACTCCTATGTACAAGAATATAACTACTATAATACTACTCCTATGTACAAGAATATAACTACTATAATACTACTCCTATATAAAAGAATATAACTACTATAATACTACTCCTATGTACCAGAATATAACTACTATAATACTACTCCTATGTACAAGAATATAACTACTATAATACTACTCCTATGTACAAGAATATAACTACTATAATACTACTCCTATGTACAAGAATATAACTACTATAATACTACTCCTATGTACAAGAATATAACTACTATAATACTGCCCCCTATGTACAAGAATATAACTACTATAATACTACTCTTATATACAAGAATATAACTACTATAATACTACTCCTATATACAAGATTATAACTACTATAATACTACCCCCTATGTCCAAGAATATAACTACTATAATATTACCCCCTATGTACAAGAATATAACTACTATAATACTACTCCTATATACAAGAATATAACTACTATAATACTACCCCCTATATACAAGAATATAACTACTATAATACTACCCCCTATGTATAAGAATATAACTACTATAATACTACTCCTATGTACAAGAATATAACTACTATAATACTGCTCCTATGTACAAGAATATAACTACTATAATACTACTCCTATGTACAAGAATATAACTACTATAATACTACTCCTATATACAAGAATATAACTACTATAATACTGCTCCTATGTACAAGAATATAACTACTATAATACTACTCCTATGTACAAGAATATAACTACTATAATATTGCTCCTATGTACAAGAATATAACTACTATAATACTGCTCCTATGTACAAGAATATAACTACTATAATACTACTCCTATGTACAAGAATATACTATAATACTACCTCCTATGTACAAGAATATAACTACTATAATACTGCTCCTATGTACAAGAATATAACTACTATAATACTACTCCTATGTACAAGAATATAACTACTATAATACTACTCCTATGTACAAGAATATAACTACTATAATACTACTCCTATGTACAAGAATATAACTACTATAATACTGCCCCCTATGTACAAGAATATAACTACTATAATACTACTCTTATATACAAGAATATAACTACTATAATACTACTCCTATATACAAGAATATAACTACTATAATACTACCCCCTATGTACAAGAATATAACTACTATAATACTACCCCCTATGTATAAGAATATAACTACTATAATACTACCCCCTATGTACAAGAATATAACTACTATAATACTACTCCTATAAACAAGAATATAACTACTATAATACTACCCCCTATATACAAGAATATAACTACTATAATACTACCCCCTATGTATAAGAATATAACTACTATAATACTACCTCCTATGTACAAGAATATACTATAATACTACCTCCTATGTACAAGAATATAACTACTATAATACTGCTCCTATGTACAAGAATATAACTACTATAATACTACTCCTATGTACAAGAATATAACTACTATAATACTACTCCTATATACAAGAATATAACTACTATAATACTACTCCTATGTACAAGAATATAACTACTATAATACTATCTCCTATGTACAAGAATATACTATAATACTACCTCCTATGTACAAGAATATAACTACTATAATACTACTCCTATGTACAAGGATATAACTACTATAATACTACCTCCTATGTACAAGAATATAACTACTATAATACTACTCCTATGTACAAGAATATAACTACTATAATACTACCCCTATGTACAAGAATATAACTACTATAATACTACCTCCTATGTACAAGAATATAACTACTATAATACTACTCCTATGTACAAGAATATAACTACTATAATACTACTCCTATGTACCAGAATATAACTACTATAATACTACCTCCTATGTACAAGAATATAACTACTATAATACTACTCCTATGTACAAGAATATAACTACTATAATACTACTCCTATGTACCAGAATATAACTACTATAATACTACTCCTATGTACAAGAATATAACTACTATAATACTACTCCTATGTACAAGAATATAACTACTATAATACTACTCCTATGTACAAGAATATAACTACTATAATACTACCCCTATGTACAAGAATATAACTACTATAATACTACCTCCTATGTACAAGAATATAACTACTATAATACTACTCCTATGTACAAGAATATAACTACTATAATACTACTCCTATGTACAAGAATATAACTACTATAATACTACTCCTATGTACAAGAATATAACTACTATAATACTGCCCCCTATGTACAAGAATATAACTACTATAATACTACTCCTATGTACAAGAATATAACTACTATAATATTACTCCTATACACAAGAACATAACTACTATAATATTACTCCTATGTACAAGAATATAACTACTATAATACTACTCCTATGTACAAGAATATAACTACTATAATACTACTCCTATGTACAAGAATATAACTACTATAATACTACTCCTATGTACCAGAATATAACTACTATAATACTACTCCTATGTACAAGAATATAACTACTATAATACTACTCCTATGTACAAGAATATAACTACTATAATACTACTCCTATGTACAAGAATATAACTACTATAATACTACTCCTATGTACAAGAATATAACTACTATAATATTACTCCTATACACAAGAACATAACTACTATAATATTACTCCTATGTACAAGAATATAACTACGATAATACTACTCCTATGTACAAGAATATAACTACTATAATACTACTCCTATGTACAAGAATATAACTACTATAATACTACCTCCTATGTACAAGGATATAACTACTATAATACTACTCCTATGTACAAGGATATAACTACTATAATACTACCTCCTATGTACAAGAATATAACTACTATAATACTGCTCCTATGTACAAGGATATAACTACTATAATACTACCTCCTATGTACAAGAATATAACTACTATAATACTGCCCCCTATGTACAAGAATATAACTACTATAATACTACTCTTATATACAAGAATATAACTACTATAATACTACTCCTATATACAAGATTATAACTACTATAATACTACCCCCTATGTCCAAGAATATAACTACTATAATATTACCCCCTATGTACAAGAATATAACTACTATAATACTACTCCTATATACAAGAATATAACTACTATAATACTACCCCCTATATACAAGAATATAACTACTATAATACTACCCCCTATATACAAGAATATAACTACTATAATACTACCCCCTATGTATAAGAATATAACTACTATAATACTACCTCCTATGTACAAGAATATACTATAATACTACCTCCTATGTACAAGAATATAACTACTATAATACTGCTCCTATGTACAAGAATATAACTACTATAATACTACTCCTATGTACAAGAATATAACTACTATAATACTACTCCTATATACAAGAATATAACTACTATAATACTACTCCTATGTACAAGAATATAACTACTATAATACTATCTCCTATGTACAAGAATATACTATAATACTACCTCCTATGTACAAGAATATAACTACTATAATACTACTCCTATGTACAAGGATATAACTACTATAATACTACCTCCTATGTACAAGAATATAACTACTATAATACTACTCCTATGTACAAGAATATAACTACTATAATACTACCCCTATGTACAAGAATATAACTACTATAATACTACCTCCTATGTACAAGAATATAACTACTATAATACTACTCCTATGTACAAGAATATAACTACTATAATACTACTCCTATGTACCAGAATATAACTACTATAATACTACCTCCTATGTACAAGAATATAACTACTATAATACTACTCCTATGTACAAGAATATAACTACTATAATACTACTCCTATGTACCAGAATATAACTACTATAATACTACTCCTATGTACAAGAATATAACTACTATAATACTACTCCTATGTACAAGAATATAACTACTATAATACTACTCCTATGTACAAGAATATAACTACTATAATACTACCCCTATGTACAAGAATATAACTACTATAATACTACCTCCTATGTACAAGAATATAACTACTATAATACTACTCCTATGTACAAGAATATAACTACTATAATACTACTCCTATGTACAAGAATATAACTACTATAATACTACTCCTATGTACAAGAATATAACTACTATAATACTGCCCCCTATGTACAAGAATATAACTACTATAATACTACTCCTATGTACAAGAATATAACTACTATAATATTACTCCTATACACAAGAACATAACTACTATAATATTACTCCTATGTACAAGAATATAACTACTATAATACTACTCCTATGTACAAGAATATAACTACTATAATACTACTCCTATGTACAAGAATATAACTACTATAATACTACTCCTATGTACCAGAATATAACTACTATAATACTACTCCTATGTACAAGAATATAACTACTATAATACTACTCCTATGTACAAGAATATAACTACTATAATACTACTCCTATGTACAAGAATATAACTACTATAATACTACTCCTATGTACAAGAATATAACTACTATAATATTACTCCTATACACAAGAACATAACTACTATAATATTACTCCTATGTACAAGAATATAACTACGATAATACTACTCCTATGTACAAGAATATAACTACTATAATACTACTCCTATGTACAAGAATATAACTACTATAATACTACCTCCTATGTACAAGGATATAACTACTATAATACTACTCCTATGTACAAGGATATAACTACTATAATACTACCTCCTATGTACAAGAATATAACTACTATAATACTGCTCCTATGTACAAGGATATAACTACTATAATACTACCTCCTATGTACAAGAATATAACTACTATAATACTGCTCCTATGTACAAGAATATAACTACTATAATACTACTCCTATGTACAAGAATATAACTACTATAATACTGCTCCTATGTACAAGAATATAACTACTATAATACTACTCCTATGTACAAGAATATAACTACTATAATACTACTCCTATGTACAAGAATATAACTACTATAATACTGCTCCTATGTACAAGAATATAACTACTATAATACTACCTCCTATGTACAAGAATATAACTACTATAATACTACTCCTATGTACAAGAATATAACTACTATAATACTACTCCTATGTACAAGAATATAACTACTATAATACTACTCCTATATACAAGAATATAACTACTATAATACTACCCCCTATGTATAAGAATATAACTACTATAATACTACCTCCTATGTACAAGAATATAACTACTATAATACTGCTCCTATGTACAAGAATATAACTACTATAATACTACTCCTATGTACAAGAATATAACTACTATAATACTACTCCTATGTACAAGAATATAACTACTATAATACTACTCCTATGTACAAGAATATAACTACTATAATACTACTCCTATGTACAAGAATATAACTACTATAATACTGCCACCCTCACACTATATTACTGTATTTGTGGTGCCCATTATCAGTATTTCGGGCTTGTTACCTCTTCCCCTCACGTTGCAGCAGCTTCTGTGTCTCGGCCCTCTCGGATAGCGCGGCGATGAGTTATAGACGTGTTATTTGAGAAGTTATTATTATAATTTTCAGGTTTGCTATTTTATCACATTTTCAGTGCTACAAATCTCCGACTTCATCTGCTTAGAAATTGCATTGACTCAAACTGTCGTCCTGAATTAACTGCTAAACCCCCTCATAGATTATATCGCTTTAGATATTGGAAAATGCCCATTCTTTCATATTTAAGCTGCCATGTCACCGCCACACACCGATTTTTTTTTTCTTTTTTTTCAATAAACTGCTGTTTACAGAACTCCATCCTATCAAATTGCTGGAAACTGGAGATATCGCGGAGGTTCGGGGCACCGGGCACCTCCTGCCTCATAGTTTTCCCTGGAGTGACCAGTGATCAGTAGCTTGTGGCTTCCTGGGCCATCAGAGGATACTGGGAAGAGTCAGATGTAGAGACTGGAGTTCCCGGGCTCCAATGCAACATTTATAATGGCGCCCCCACTTATATTGTGCCGTGTAAAATAATGGCATATGTTACATGGAAGAGGAATCTTTCGGGCCCCTCAATGTCCAGTTACTGATAGAAAATACTGCCGCAGCGCCCCCTACAGCTATGTCACTGCTAGCAGTAATGGAATAGCCACAGGTAGATCACTGCAATAGACTAACAGTGGCCATCAAAGGCCTGTACAATTTTTTTAGAGGCGATTTCGAATTTTTCCAAAAAGTTGAGAAAAAAATTCAAACCTGCTCCACGTCTCCCATATTGATGGCCCCAATAGCACTGCTATTATGCTTATAAACCAGCCATCCCCACCAGCATCCATTTCCTCCGTCAACGGTCAACCAAAGTCAGTGCAAGTTTTTTGTAAGGGCAATTTCAAAAAGTTGAAAACATTTCCTCATTGTATCAAGTCTCCCATTTTGTATCCCAGTATAGGACGACTATCATACCTACACATAAAACTATTACCCGGTCCTCTTCTGGATTCTATTCCCTCCATTAGTGGGCACAAAAAGTCAGTTCAACTTTTTTAGGGGCAGCCCTGAGAGCCCATGTGTAAGACAGTAGAAATCTGCGGTTAAGGTGATAGAGTCCCCTGACCTACTACACAACTACACAGGCGGCACCCATGGTATTTCCATTAGAGATGAGCGAGTAGGTGTTCGATCGAATACTACGGTATTTGAAATACTCGTACTCGATCGAACACTACTAGCTGTTCGAAGTTTAAGGTTCGATGAAGAACCAGCGTTGATTGGCAGAATGCTATACATTCTATGCATGCTATACATTGCCAATCAACGCTGGTTCTTCTCTTACCTTTCCGAAGTCTTCTCTGCGCTGCATCCCCGCGTCTCCTTCCAGGTGGAATTCACTCTGCCTAGGCATCCGGCCTAGGCAGAGCCGACTTCGCATGCGCGGGCATGCACGCGCATACACGCGCATGCGCAGTCGGCTCTGCCTAGGCCGGAATTCTACCCGGAAGAGGATGCGGGGACCCTGCGCCGGGAGAAGACTTCAAGCAGAATCCAGCCCGACCGTCACTCGTGGACTTGGTAAGTATGATTTTATCGAATGTTGCCTACCCCTGAAACGAGCATTTCCCCCATAGACTATAATGGGGTTCGAAATCCATTCGAACAGTGTGCGGCTGTTCGAATTGGATTAAGAACCTCGGACACTTTAGTGTTCACTCATCTCTAATCTCCATTCCTGTTTTAGGGGCCATTGTGAATATTTCAAAAAGTTTATAAAAAATTCAGCCCCCTACAATATTTCCCATCCCAGGGTAGCACCGATATTACTAAGGTTGAGCGATCGGGATCGGGAAAGATGGGATCCTTGATCAGCGATCGTGTAAATTTCATGATCGGGATTGGCTGGAAAATGATCGGAAATTGAATTTTGAAATCTCAAGATTGGCCCAACCCTTAAAGTGACTTTTCCCATAGAGAAGCATTGACTAGGATTGAGCGACCAGGATCGGGAAAGATCGGATCCCGATTGGCGATCAAGCAAGCTGGAAAATGATCGGATTTTAAAATCGATCCTGAAATCTCCAGATCGGCTCATCTCCAGCTCTTACCCTTACACATAAGCATATGACCGAGTCATCTCCAGCAGCTTCCATTCCCTCCTTCAATAAGAGAAGATACAACTCTTATAGAAGCCATTAAGAATTTTTCAAAAAGTTGAAGAAACTTCCGCCCTCTCCCGGCCTCGCCTATTGCCGCCCCAGTCCTGCCGCACTCTTCGGCTTCCACATGAAGTATATGAGGCCGCCATCTCCTCCGGCTTCCATTCCCTCCTTCTAGGTTTGTCATTTATCAGCTCGCTCGGGATGAATTTTAATGAGGCGATCAGTCTCCCCTAATCATTTTTTCATCGTGTCACCCTAAAGCCAGAATTCACCTTTTTTAATTTTGCGTCCGATTTTTATTTTTTTTTATGAGAAGTCGTTACGATGACACTAAAGGAGAACGTCTCGTGAATTGTCACTTAATTACCTTCCAGTGGTGACCCGTGTTTAACGCCGAAGATTGAAATCAGCATTAATGGGAGCGGGGCCGCTGGAGACAGAACCCCGGGAGATTTGGAGGTCGTTATTAATGGCTTGGGAGGAGATAAAGGGATTTCAACACAAAGGCAAATTAAGATGAAAGTTGAATTTCTCATCACCGGGCGCAGCTGCTGCTCCTTCTAAGGAGATGGACTTTAAATCTACCGGAGACCGAGGCTCTGGGTGTCTTGTCAAGATATTGGAGCTAAGCCTCGACGCAACTTCTCAAGGGCAGAAGTAAAGACATTGCGACAGTGGAGTGGACGGGAGGGATAGTTTAGGCAAGGCCAAGTTTGCAGCTTAGGCTCCTTTATTCGCTGAGACTGAATTTGCCCCTTTAACCCCTTATCCAGGGGCAAATATTCCATGACCTCAGGCCAGATGGAATAAATAATACTCAACCATCCCGTCTCCTGTACAGGTCAGCCTCTAGGTGGCGCTGCACTTACGTAACCATGCTTCAGCACCAGCTACAGCATGCCCTGGAGGTGGTAGCGGAGGGCGGCCTGGACAGGAGCGGGGATGGGTGAGTAAAACTTATTGGCCACTAGGGTTGAGCAATGGAGATCGGATTCCGATCGGCGATCGAGTAAATTTCACAATCGCGATGGGAATTCCGATCCCGATCTTTTCCAGTGGGATTAAGGTCGGAGGTTATCTCAAAATGGGCTCAACTCTAAAAGTGACTTTTCCCATAGAGAAGCATTGACTAGGGTTGAGCGATTGGGATTGGAAAAGATCAAATCCCGATCGGCGATCGAGCAAATTTCACGATCAGGATCGGCTGGAAAATGATCGGAAATCGGATTTTAAGATCGATCCTGAAATCTCAAGATCGGCTCAACCCTATTGGCCACTACTTATTACTATAAAATTATAAGTGGTTAAAGAAAGGCTACCCCCAAGGGATCATATACTGTGTGTGTGTGGGGGGGAATAAAAAAGAGGTCAAATACTGTGGGGGATGGGGGGGGGCAAAAATGGACTGCCATATACTGTGAAGAGGCCAAATAAAGGGGGTCATATACCGTGATGGGTCTAAGAAAGGGTCATATATTGTGGGGGAGGTGTCAAAAAAGGGGGGTTATATACCATGTGGGGGCCAAAAGAAAGGGGTCCAAATACTATATGGGGGCCAAAAAAGTGGTTGTGTACCAAGTGGAGGCAAAAAAGGGGTTATGTAGTGCGAGTGGGGGAGAATAGCGGGATTTTTTGATCTGCACATGGGGGGGTACACGACCAAAAATAGTCACATTAAAAATTGCTCATCATATAGGAAAAAAAATTGCTATCACATCGGCTTCCCTCCAAAATGTATAAAAAATGATAAATGACGTGTACCCCAAAATGGAACCAAAACAAAGTTTAATTCATCCCATAAAAAACAAGCCTTCAAAAGAAGGAGGAGGGAGTCAGTATAGAAATGACTTTGGTACCTTTTTATTGTGCAAAAGTACCGAAAAAATTTAAGAAAAATGAAAATAAGAAACTAGACGTATTTGGTGTTGCCGTATTTATACCGACTTGTGCAATAAAGCTGAGAATTCAAAAACAATGACAGAATGGCTGTTCCATTTGTATCCCCTCCCCCAAAAATTCCTAATAAAGTATCAATGTCAATAAATGATATGTCATAATAAAATTTCTATCAATTCTATCTTTGTATCAAAATGTTGCCACTGAAAAATAGAACTGGTCCTGCACAAAACAAGCCCTGACACAGCTACAACAATGGAAAATGTTACAAATACTATTAGTCCTAGTGGACGGGACCTGCAGGACTTATCAGACTCACCGGACGTCCAGGGATTATAATATGATTGGATGGATTACGTCTCTCCGGCCCACCAGGGAACTGATAAAGTTTCTTTATTCTGAGTATTACAAAACGTCCCTGGTCCTAGAGGACACGACCCTGCACAAGCGCCGCCACTGACAGCTCTGCTGCACCTCGGTAATGCAGCCCAGCACTGAGGACAGGGCAGATGATAGAAGACAATGAATGGGAATCATGGACCAGTATAGTCAGTGACTAGTGACAAGTATTGTATGGGCAGCCGGCTCAGGCACAAACTCTCAGCTGCTTAATGGGAATTAGTTAGAATGTTTTTTGTGCTGAGTTCTCTTAATTAAAGTAAAGATTTTGTGCCCCGACCTGAGAAACCCAAGAAAATGGACAAAGAGAAAGAACAAAAAAAGGAAACTGACTAAGAGACAAATTATCTTTAGTACATGCACCAGACCACCAGGGAAAGGTGGGAACAAATGTTTAAAATTAGAAAAAAATAATTTGTAAAAATATAAGGGGTTAATGTTATTATAATATGTAGACCACCAGGGAAAATCCTGCTCCTCCTCTTCCTCCCCCTCTTCCTCCTCCTTCTCCCCCTTCTCCTCCCCCCTCTTCCTCCTCCTTCTATCTCTCCTGCTCCTCCTCCCCTTCCTCCCCCTCCCCTTCTTCCCCTCCCCCTCCCCCCTTCCTCCTCCTTCTCCCCCTCCTCCCCTTCCTCCCCTTCCTCCCCCTCCTCCCCTCCCCCTCCTCCTCCTCCCCTTCCTCCTCTTCCACTTCCTCCCCCCCTCCTCCCCTTCCTCCTCCTTCCCTTCCTCCTCCTCCGCCTCCTCCTCCCCTTCCTCCTCCTCCTTCCTCCTCCTCCCCCCTCTTCCTCCTCCTTCTCCCCCTCCTCCTCCTCCCCCTCCTCCCCTTCCCTTCCTCCTCCCCTTCCTCCCCCTCCTCCTCCTCCCCATCCTCCCCCCCTCCTCCCCTTCCTCCTCCTTCCCTTCCTCCTCCTCCGCCTCCTCCTCCCCTTCCTCCTCCTCCTTCCTCCTCCTCCCCCCTCTTCCTCCTCCTTCTCCCCCTCCTCCTCCTCCCCCTCCTCCCCTTCCCTTCCTCCTCCCCTTCCTCCCCCTCCTCCCCTCCCCCTCCTCCTCCTCCCCTTCCTCCTCTTCCACTTCCTCCCCCTCCCCCTCCTCCCCCTCCTCCTCTTCTTCCTCCTCAAGACATAAGACAAAGAAAACTTAGCAAACTTTTTTATAGTGAGACTGTTCTTTCCTTCTAAGTTTGCTGAGACTTGTCCTCTTTTATTCTTGCGGTGTCTCTGAGCTGTAAACTCGCAGTAAAGGTCCCGCGCACACGCGCCCTATACAGTGACATTTGGAATCTCTCTATTAGCGCCGTAATATTTTTATGCCGTGTAGTAAAAGGCGCCGACACGATGTTTGTTTTCCGGACACTTCTGTAGCCGACATTTATAAGCCCCATCTCGGGATAGCGTTGGATTTTTCTGTTGTAATTTGTGATGCAAAGGAAACCTGACGTGTAAGAAGCGAAAGCCGCAGCGAGGCGTCGGGATACAAGAGGCGATGGGAAATGTATTATATACGGCGCCAGCAAGACGCGCAAAAGATCATAAAGTGGCAAAACACCCGGACTGAGAACCCGAGACTCAAATAATACAAAAAGAGACCGAAAGTAACAAAAACATCTCATCAACAAATTCAACTATTACCATAAATTACATTTCAACTTCTCTTATAATAAATCCGAAACTAAAGAGAAAGGAAAACAGGGAAAAAAACAGAAAACTAAAGTACATGATATATATTATACTATAGGGGGCAGTACAGAGCGAACACCGGCAGGCCAATAAGTAGTGAGAAGACCACAGAGACAGTCCTATAAACACCGCACATATAACACCAGAGGAAAGACAGATAAAGAATACAATACACACTGCACCAGCAGAATAGTGAGCGCAGCTCTGGAGTATAATACAGGATAAGTAATGTAATGTATGTACACAGTGACTGTACCAGAGGAATAGTGAGCGCAGCTCTGGAGTATAATACAGGATAAGTAATGTAATGTATGTACACAGTGACTGCACCAGCTGAATAGTGAGCGCAGCTCTGGAGTATAATACAGGATAAGTAATGTAATGTATGTACACAGTGACTGCACCAGCTGAATAGTGAGCGCAGCTCTGGAGTATAATACAGGATAAGTAATGTAATGTATGTACACAGTGACTGTACCAGCAGAATAGTGAGCGCAGCTCTGGAGTATAATACAGGATAAGTAATGTAATGTGTGTACACATTGACTGTACCAGCAGAATAGTGAGCGCAGCTCCGGAGTATAATACAGGATAAGTAATGTAATGTATGTACACAGTGACTGCACCAGCAGAATAGTGAGCGCAGCTCTGGAGTATAATACAGGATAAGTAATGTAATGTATGTACACAGTGACTGCACCAGCAGAATAGTGAGCGCAGCTCTGGAGTATAATCCAGGATAAGTAATGTAATGTATGTACACAGTGACTGCACCAGCAGAATAGTGAGCGCAGCTCTGGAGTATAATACAGGATAAGTAATGTAATGTATGTACACAGTGACTGTACCAGCAGAATAGTGAGCGCAGCTCTGGAGTATAATACAGGATAAGTAATGTAATGTATGTACACAGTGACTGTACCAGCAGAATAATGAGCGCAGCTCTGGAGTATAATACAGGATAAGTAATGTAATGTATGTACACAGTGACTGCACCAGCAGAATAGTGAGCGCAGCTCTGGAGTATAATACAGGATAAGTAATGTATGTACACAGTGACTGCACCAGCTGAATAGTGAGCGCAGCTCTGGAGTATAATACAGGATAAGTAATGTAATGTATGTACACAGTGACTGTACCAGCAGAATAGTGAGCGCAGCTCTGGAGTATAATACAGGATAAGTAATGTAATGTATGTACACAGTGACTGTACCAGCAGAATAGTGAGCGCAGCTCTGGAGTATAATACAGGATAAGTAATGTAATGTATGTACACAGTGACCAGCAGAATAGTGAGCACAGCTCTGGAGTATAATACAGGATAAGTAATGTAATGTATGTACACAGTGACTGAACCAGCAGAATAGTGAGCGCAGCTCTGGAGTATAATACAGGATAAGTAATGTAATGTATGTACACAGTGACGGTACCAGCAGAATAGTGAGCGCAGCTCTGGAGTATAATACAGGATAAGTAATGTAATGTATGTACACAGTGACTGAACCAGCAGAATAGTGAGCGCAGCTCTGGAGTATAATACAGGATAAGTAATGTAATGTATGTACACAGTGACCAGCAGAATAGTGAGCACAGCTCTGGAGTATAATACAGGATAAGTAATGTAATGTATGTACACAGTGACTGTACCAGCAGAATAGTGAGCACAGCTCTGGAGTATAATACAGGATAAGTAATGTAATGTATGTACACAGTGACCAGCAGAATAGTGAGCGCAGCTCTGGAGTATAATACAGGATAAGTAATGTAATGTATGTACACAGTGACTGCACCAGCAGAATAGTGAGCGCCGCTCTGGGGTATAATACAGGATAAGTAATGTAATGTATGTACACAGTGACTGTACCAGCAGAATAGTGAGCGCAGCTCTGGAGTATAATACAGGATAAGTAATGTAATGTATGTACACAGTGACTGTACCAGCAGAATAGTGAGCGCAGCTCTGGAGTATAATACAGGATAAGTAATGTATGTACACAGTGACTGCACCAGCAGAATAGTGAGCGCAGCTCTGGAGTATAATACAGGATAAGTAATGTAATGTATGTACACAGTGACTGTACCAGCAGAATAGTGAGCGCAGCTCTGGAGTAGATTCTGTACTGTATTATGTGTACACAGTTATTCCACATTGCAGTTTATTTCTGTGGACACTGTCAGATAGTTTTCTAGTGTTGAATCTGCGCTTAAAATATGCAAATGTTCCTGTTTATTTTTCTCTTCCCAATACGATCATTCCAATTTCTTCTCCTTCAATGAAACAGAATTTTCTATCAGGCTCACACAGACCTGTGCATGGATTACAGCAGCTCCATCCGGGGTAAAGCCGCTTTCTTCCATAAAGGCTCCGGCACAAGTGTAAGATCTCTTCATACGTTTCTTTGCATTTCATGGAGGCTGCATCTTATTTATTTATAAGGAAACTTGTCCAAAATATAAGCAGGTATTTACCTGATGAAGTCATTATGCAGCTTCACTCACACTGGTGTCTGGGCATTGCTCTGGTCTCTGGTGCTGCGGCTCTACAAGTAATAGCAATGCTGCCATCTGCTGGCCATCACTGGGTATGTGCAGTGTATATATCTGCGCTGTGTAATCTGTATACTCAGCTGGATGTGAATGGGCTGCACACTGGGGCTTTGGGGAAGGGGCAGCGTCACCCCCTGATCCCTCTTCCATTACATTGGCCATGTCACATCCTATTCATTCTTTACAGCTCAGTCCTATTGTATATCTCGGGGTCACTCTGCACAATATATGAGCTCCCCCCAAGCAGAAGACACGAAGGTAAGTGACTAGTTGCCCTCTGGTTGAGGAGTCCTATAAATAATGATATGGCCCCATTTCATCATCCAGTCTGTCTGGGGTGACATGAAGAGACAGACGGATTGGAGCAAGCAACATCCACAGAAGATCTGGGCTTAGTACTCAGAGGGCGGCGGGAACAATCTCCCTGCCAAAAACTGTCAGTAAGTATCGAGAAGAGGGCAAAGGTCACACCCTATATTAATCAGATTTACATTTCTACTCATTTTGCTCGTCGTTCTAAATAAACTATTAACCCTTGTATTCCTGTAAGCTTTCTTAATCTGCAGCATGTGTTCACAGCTGCCTAAAACTTTTGCACAGCACTATCACTATGTGCCGCTAGGTTATTCAGCTAGCGCAGAGATCAGTCTCGTGTGTGTATTCTTTGTGCTCATTTCTATCACTGTATTACCAGCGATACTATCACCATTGCTGCGGTGAGGGTTAATCCGATTTATGAGCCCCCCTCCCCCGCCCCATATATGTACCGACATACTGATCAATCATCCCTGATGTAAACAACCTACACGGCTGTGACGGGTTATATAGCCGCTCGCTGTAATGCTGATACACGCATGTTATATGTATGGAGATTGGAGGCGCAGAGAGAATTCCTTCCATGTAATGTCTTCTCCTCTCTCGTGTCATCTCCATTCTCGTACCGCGCTCTATGTGACACCAGGACGCCGTCTTATACTGCTGTAATATGTAATATTCCTGCACCGCATGATACGGCCATGGCTAAGGACTTGTTCACACCAGAACAAGACTTTAATGTTCAATTTGCTACAATAAGGATTGGATTGTCTTAAAGGAGATGTCAGAGTCTGAAGCCGGTCATGTACCGGTCAGAGTACAATCTGAACAATGGTCTAGGAATAGAAGGCGATCTCTGGCTCAGTCTATAGCCTCCAGGGACTGGGAGTTGTATTTACCATCAGAGCCCTGTATTGTCCGTATTCCATGATGGCCGCCGTCTCTCCTCTATACGTTCGCTCCTCTCTCCAGCACATTCATCCACTTTATCCTTCTGTCAATACTCAGCCCCAAATATATTCTCAGCCTATCACGTGTGTCTCAGGGGTATATAAGGCACCTTCCCTTATGGAGGGTGCCTGAGCAATAAGGTTCCTAGCCCACCCATTCCTGTTCCGTTGAAGGTGTATCCTATTATTCCCCTCTGCCTGTTTTCCTGTCCTGTTTGCCCTGACCTCAGCTTGCTTATTACATTGACTTGGCGCCACCTGATCCTACTGTTTCCTTGTTTACCATGACCAAACTCCGCCTGCCCTGAGCTTATTCACTGGCTACATCTCTTGCCCATCCTATTGGCACCTGAGTCAGCCGCTAATATCTGGAGACTTTCTCTAGAGATGGAGGCCCCTGCTGTGAAGACAATAACTTTGTACAGGAGTTAAAGGGTGAGGACCAGGAGACCACTAAGTCACTGCCCTTGGGATTCAGGTCAGTTCAGCGGCCCGCTGGGTCCACACTGACTACAATACATGTCCTAATGTTACCCTTCATTTTATTCCCTAGCTATATGCACAGGTCCCGATCCACATTGTATCCACCTCGTCCATAGTCCTGCAATGTGGACACAGAACTGACATCAGGGTTGGAGATTCATTTTGCTTTACTGTAGCTGTGATGATAATGAACAATTTGCAACAATGTATCAACAGAGAATACAGGATCCCTAATAAGTCACAGCCTGTCTTCAGCCACCATACCAGTGTATTGGAGGTCTCCCTCTCCTCTCTTGGGGTTCACAGGGAACCAGTCCCATGTCACGGACTCCACTGTCTGTTTACTAGGAACATAGATGTCATTATACAGGGTCTCCCTGCTGGTCTCCTCTAGGCTCTACTGCTCGACCCTCTCTCTTATTTCTCCCTTGGATTACCGGTTACCCCATAATCTCGAGCCCACTGTGCCATAAAAGCCAAGTGTTTACCTCCATCAGGGTATGAATACTTTTGCAAGCCACTATATGTAATATAATAGTGCTACATAATATAATATAATAGTATTGCTATATAATGTATAGGTCTAGGTGTGCTATATAATGTATAGACATAGTAGTGCTATATAATGTAATAGTAACGCTACATAAGATTTAGAACCAGATGACCATTTACGAAAGCTACATAGTAACAAAGCGATATGTGACAATATTAGAAATACAGGAATGAGCAGAATCCATAAATGACATGAGAATATATCAGCAAAGTATTATTAGTCACGGCTCTAATGACTATTCTACTGACAGCGCCCTGGCAGCAGCCACTGGGGGTGGGGCCTTCTATAGATGGATTCATATCGCATCCATTGACTTCTATGTATCAGTAGGCAGTGAGCTCCCCCTAGTGACCAGAGGACAAAGACTGGACCGATTCTGCAAAATTCTGCAAAATGTCAATGTAAAAATGCAATATAAAATGCAGTAGTATCCTCTAATATCAGAAGACTAGCCCGATCCATAGGGCGTATCCAGGGGGAGTATCCACAGGGCGTATTCACAGGGCGTATCCACAGGCCGTATCTACAGGGCGTATCTACAGGGCGTATCCACACGGCGTATCCACACGGCGTATCCACAGGCCGTGTCCATGGGCCGTATCCACAGGGCGTATCCACACGGCGTATCCACAGGGCGTATCCACAGGCCGTATCCGCAGGCCGTATCCACATGGCGTATCCACAGGGCGTATCCACATGGCGTATCCACAGGGCGTATCAACAGGGCGTATCCACGGGGCGTATCCACAGGGTGTATCCACGGGGCGTATCCATCTACCTCTAGCCATTATCTCCATCGTGGTCTGTAACTCTTGGACTTGCACAACTTCCTCGGAGATCTCGCAGGTTAACAATATGGAGGCGCAGTCAGCAGAATAGATTCCGTCTCTTTTACAGTGTAATAAAAGTGAATGTGAAGCGCAATTGCTAAAGGCGACTTTTTACCAATGCTCACTTATCACAAAATCAATCGCTGTATAATGTCGCTTTCTATGTTCACTCGTGGAACTAAAGACACACTAGAGGACGCCGCGTCCAGGATATATTTCACGCATCTATAGGATATGGCAAAGGGTCGCTTAGCGGGAATTTAATAATTTGCTGTAGCTTGAAATATTGCCAAAGTATGCCCTGAAAACCGCAGCGGGGGATGGGCTCGTATTCATCACTTAACTCCTGCTTAGTGTCATTGATGTTCTGCATTTGTGAGTCCGCTCGGCTGTTTCATGTGTTTGCCTCTGCTACATTTTGGGGCTCGTGTCAGCCACACCCTTTAAATCTCCCCGTCCCATCTGCCCTGACCTGAGGATTGATGGCTGTTCCTCTGCAGCAGGTCCTGGGTCTCTTCTGTTTTCTTGTCCATGGATTCTGCCTCTTGCCACCGGGTACCAGTCTTACCTAATACCTATCATGGGATCCTGTGAACCCCAAATCCTGAAACTTTCCTGTGTCCTCTGTACCGCAAAACCTAAAGTGAACCCTAAAACCTGAGTATCTGCACCCCAGTCAGTCCCTGCTGAGCCTAACCTATTTCAGCTTGGGAGACCTGCCATAAGGCATATCTATGTTCCTAATCTGACTCTGACCCCTGATCTGAGCCTTGGCTTATTCCTGACCTCATACCTGTCTGCTCTACCAGTACTGACTATTATCTGTGGTCGGACACTTGGCTAGTTCCTAACTGTCTTCTGCACCAGCCCTGCCTGTTATCTGTCCATGACCTGTCATTTCACTTGTTCCTGACCTTGCACTTGTCCAATGTTCCAGACCTGCCAGTTACCTGTGCTGAACCCTTCCTTGGACTTGACCACTGACTATTGCCACCAGCCCCGACCTCTTCCTTGCCTTTGACCACTCTTTTGCCTGATCCCTGGTTCTTTGCAGCAGCCTCTTCTGGGGTGCTGGGCCAGCTGTTACCAATATCGGAACTATCTCAAGAGGAAGGTACCTTGCAGATTCTCTCCAGACATCCATGCTAAAGGGTCAATATCAGGGGCTGCTTAGAAAATGCCCTAAGAGATGGCCCAAAGTCAAACCAGTTTGCTAATACAATGGTTCTTATCATATGTCTCTGCTAAGACCTCGATCCTGGTTTGACATCACCTGATCCTGACTGCTGTCCCTGGCATCTGCTGGTCCCTGGACCCTGTTCCTGGCATCTGCTGGTCCCTGGACCCTGTTCCTGGCATCTGCTGGTCCCTGGACCCTGTTCCTGGCATCTGCTGGTCCCTGGACCCTGTTCCTGGCATCTGCTGGTCCCTGGACCCTGTTCCTGGCATCTGCTGGTCCCTGGACCCTGTTCCTGGCATCTACTGGTCCCTGGACCCTGTTCCTGGCATCTGCTGGTCCCTGGACCCTGTTCCTGCCATCTGCTGGTCCCTGGACCCTGTTCCTGGCATCTGCTGGTCCCTGGACCCTGTTCCTGGCATCTGCTGGTCCCTGGACCCTGTTCCTGGCATCTTCTAGTTCTCTGCTTCGTCATTGCTCCAACCATCTTCTAGTCCCATCCAAGGTCATCTCCTGTTCCATCTTCGGTCTGCTGTACTATGACCTGCCACTTTGGTGTTTCTGGACTGTCTGCTGGGCAGTCTGTATAATGCAGGACATGATGGTTCCTCCAGAGCATGAGATGTTCTTTGTAGACATTCTCCATTCTGGACAAGAGTTGATCCTTGTAGACATTCTCCATTCTGGACAAGAGATGTTCTTTGTAGACATTCTCCATTCTGGACAAGAGATGTTCTTTGTAGACATTCTCCATTCTGGACAAGAGATGAGGATCCTCAAGGTTGGTGCTGATCCAGCGGCTGCTCATCGTGGTAGTGTATTAGAGACATTCATCACCGGGATATGTCACAGGATTGCTCAGATTAATGGAAGGTTTTATAAGGAGCTGTATGCTATCCCCAGAGGCATTGCTGATAAATCTCTGCCCCCTTCCATTACAAGAGACATTTGTTAATTCTAAACATTTGTCTCAGGAAAATCTCTCAATTTAATTGCATTTCAGCTGCACAAAAAAATTCCTATTTTTATTCAGTTTATTACATACAGGGTGTCCGGAAAGTAAGTAAACGAAATGGAAGGGTGGACTATAGGCGGTATATGAAGCGTTTTCTATTCATCAACATGTGACCGGAAATGCACCGTGGTGGACCGAGATGTCAGTTTGTTATTCCTCGCTGCGCCATGTGAAAGGAGAAAATCTAGTCAAATTTAGAAAATTCTTTTTCATAAATTGTGAGTTAAAGGGGTTGTGCAAGACACAAAAACATGGCCGCTTTCTTCTTCTAGGAAGTGACATCATGTTTGTTGGTCACAAGGCAATGCCACATCTCCATCCCATAAAAATTGATGACACAGATTTGCAGCATGATCATGTGATACAACGGACATGATGTCATTGCCTGAGAAGAAGACAGCAGCCATGTTTTTGAAGTCCTGCACAATCCCTTTGATAGAGAACGGGATCTGTTGACCAAGGTGGATCTCCTGTCCTGGTGGAATGGGTCATGTCCTGTCCTGCATTATGTAAAGACATGATGGTATGGGATGGCACAGAATATGGAGGTGGAGACCAAACTTTCCTGTACACTTATATTTCCAGACCTTCTGGCCACGAGAAGGTGCTACAACAGCAATGGCCCTGGCATCATTATTGGCATCATGGTGGTGCAGCAAAGTCATCTAGAAGGTGGTACAAGTAACAGTGTCTCTAGCGCCCATCCGGAGGAGCTGGAAAGCTGCACAAGGAAGCAGATAGGGAACTTGTTCCCCAACAAACAACCTATTGGACACGGTGTAATTCTGCATGTCCCCTGTGGTGGTGCTATGGTGAGACGTTGGCAGTCCTGGTCATGTAGGTCACTGTGACAATGTTCACTATTACTTCTTGCCATGTTGTGGCACCTGAGCCCTGTCCATTACAGATAAAGATGAGTGAACCAAAATGTAGCAAAAGGGGTTTGTAACCGTGTCTCTGTCGCCACCATGACAAGTCCCATTGACTTCCATATAGATCATGACAGATAATTTTTATATTCCTAATGGTGAGACTGTAATAAGAAAAAATAATTATTTTCCTGGATCACTTTTCTGTGCTCCAAACTTTAGTGTTTTGGGAATTTATTTCAATGAAATTATTTTTTAATTATTGCAGTGATTCAGAGAGAAGAAGAAGCAGAAATCACATTTGTGCAGGAGACGTCTCGGCATTAACATGGATTCCCCCCAGGAGCAGAGTTATTGGTGTGCGAGCTCATTAACAGTAATTATTTCACTCCAGAACCTAAAAAGATAACATGGCGGCGGCGGCCAGTAAGAGGCGGCCAGTGAATTCCCGCACGGGTAGTTATCGGGACGGGTTACAGAGGTTTTATACAAATGAAATTGTATTAGAATTCTATAAGTTCTAGAACTTTCTAATAAACTTTGTGTTTTAATTCTTCCCTATTTGCAAGATCTTGGTTTGCTGCCAGTGAATAAGAAGACTCTTGAAGTCCCGTATATGGCTGGTCACGAGGGGGAATCACTTTCCCCCTCCCCAATACTCTGCTTTGTATATACAGCGTGTCTTGTGTTGCCTCATGAAGTCCACAGTTGCCGGTGCAATGGTGTTATGGGGACCTGCAGTTTGGATGGCGGTGGTAATAGTTTCCTCCAGGCCCTTGCAATCACCTATACTTGGTGATTGGGGTGCCCTTGATAGTGATGCAATTGGTAAACTGATGCTTTACTGATGTAACACAGGTGGATAACAAACAACGAATATTCCTTAAGATGGAGGAATAAGATTGGTAACCAACGCACTACAACTGAGACCTGGGGATTATTCTCAGGATTTTACTGAAATAAGGCAGATATTATTCATGGCAAGCTTCCAATTTTTAAGTGCCCCTATTGAGGGAAAAGAAAAAAAAATGAACATTAGGCGTTATTGCACGTGTGAAGTCTTCTCCAAGACCTTTGTAGGAATGCTTTGAATTTGTAGTAAGGGACCTGGGACTTACGTATTTCATCCAATGAGAATGGTGCCCTTAGGGTGTTGCTTCCAAGTAGAATTGTTATAATATAAGATGATGCATACATTAAATGAAAAAATGCAAACAAGCTGTCATGCACAAAATATCAACAGCCAAAAGCCATACACATCATCCCACATTGATCAGCATTTCCCATAAGAAGTACATTTAACCCTATATGTTTCCAAACTGCTACTTTCATACTGAATGGAGAATGATTTGCTGCAGTTCACACTGCAATGACTGGTGCAAACAACTGTAATTCAGCTGGGCCTTACTGGAGATGTGATAGAGCCAAATGGATCCCAATGTAACCAGTAGGGGCACTTAGTTTGCTCCCAGATTAGGGTATGTGTCACCAGCCACTCTTAGAGCGCTGGGATTGCATCATGTTACATAGTCCTATATCCAGTCTAGACAATGCTCTGTGAGCTCAACAGCCCGGACTCCAGACTGATACATTGTTGCAAACTAGATCATAGCTAGTCCTGCTCTCACTGGAGACAATTCTATCCAGGACAGACAATTCTCTGTGAGCTCAGCAGCCCGGACTCCAGACTGATACATTGTAGCAAGCTAGAACCTTAGCTAGTCCTGCTCTCAGTGGAGACAATTGTATCCAGTCTAGACAATGCTCTGTGAGCTCAGCAGCCCGGACTCCAGACTGATACATTGTTGCAAACTAGAACATAGCTAGCCCTGCTCTCACTGGAGACAATTCTATCCAGGACAGACAATTCTCTGTGAGCTCAGCAGCCCGGACTCCAGACTGATACATTGTTGCAAGCTAGAACCTTAGCTAGTCCTGCTCTCAGTGGAGACAATTGTATCCAGTCTAGACAATGCTCTGTGAGCTCAGCAGCCCGGACTCCAGACTGATACATTGTTGCAAACTAGAACATAGCTAGCCCTGCTCTCACTGGAGACAATTCTATCCAGGACAGACAATTCTCTGTGAGCTCAACAGCCCTGACTCCAGACTGATACATTGTAGCAAGCTATCAGATATATTTCTGCATCTGCTGCTGACGTGTTGAGCTCACAGAGCATTGTCTGTCCTGGATAGAATTGTCTCCACTTCTCAGTCACAAAAAGCAACCAGAGAATCTTGAAAATGATGAAGAAAAGAAACATCGAGTCTATTAGAAAGTTGCAGAAATTTCCATTTCCAGTAGATTGAGCTTGATTTACATAAATCCGGATAATCTCTGTCAGAAATATAGAAGCTGGTCCTCTGCTTCCTTCGCACAGGGCAGAACCTTAGGAAAGAGCTTGGCTTTGCATATTTGCAGGTCACGCCGCACGGCTGGGCTGTAAACCAAGCAGTTTATCTAACAAGTGTTTCAAAGGTTCCTTAAGCATTGCGAGCCTCATTTATCAAGTGCCGCACTAAATTTGCTGGCGCCATTGTCTGCCAGAACGTTTAGCCCTGCAAAACTGGATGCAGCTGCATATAAATGTATGGAGTAAATCCGCACAGACGGGCACATAGTGAGGGGGAAGGGTCCTGGATGCCCAGAATTGTTTCTGGATGGGGAAGAATTCATTTATTTCTAATGTAATAGAATAATAAGACTGTATCACTCTACCCTAGAGCCATAGACCAGGAAAGGGACAGCAGTGGCCCCAGGGTACACCATAATACCATCATAGAGGATTGCCTGGGGGCTGTAACTGACAGTAGTCCCCCATTTCCTGGAAGTGGGGGGCACAATATTCTTTTGGCACATAAAGACACCAGTATCTGAATAGCACAGGTAGGTCGGGGCCCTGCGAGGCAACATACGAATCAAAAAATGAGCAAAGATGGCAGGGACAATGAGGGGGGAAATTAAACTGGGGCAGATGAAGGGGGGCATTAAACTGTGGATAGAAGGAGAGGGACATTAAAATGGGGGCGACTGAAGGAGGACAATAAACCGTGGGGGGTAGCTGGAGGGAGACATGTCTGCCTTTACTTGCCCCCAGTTTAATGTCCCCTTCCAGCTGCCCCAGTTTCATGTCCCCTCTAGTTTCCGCCAGTTTAAACTGGGGCATGAAGAAAGAAACTTAATACTGTGGGGCAGTTGGAGGGGAACATTATAATGTGGGGACATATAATGTTAAGGTGACTGTAGGAGCATTATACTGTGTGGAGGCACATGGAAAAATGGATAAGAATGGGCGGAGTCAACGTAGAAGTGGGTGGGGCTAAATTTGCCAAAATGCAACAGTTTTTGAAATTGCTGCATCTCTGCTCTGGATATTTTTCTGCAATGTGTGGATGGATTAGCCAGAATCTTTGCAGGTGCTGTAAAATGACACGATTTTTGTTGCTGCGTTTCCACCGTGGCCTGAAGGCCGGTCTTAGCCGTGGCTCCAGTTACTTGGCCTTACATTCTCCATTCCTGTTTCCTACTTTGGGTGCTCTGAATATGCAGAATGAAGCTGTGGATTTACTTTGATCGGACCTCAAGTTGGGTGACCATTGTGGCTCTTATTGGCTTCCATTACTTCAGAACCAGAGGCGGCTGCCACAGGGCTCGGGACATTAGGGGGCCCAGCGGTAGCCGCTACCACTGTAGATATTTTTTTTTACTTATCTATTTACTTACCAATCCTGTCTCCTGCTCATGGCCGCCTCTGCTTCCCCTTCAGCGCGGGCCGTTGTGAGCCAGGATCGGTAAGTGAGGTTGCAGGCCCATGATCCCCACATACACCACTATCATGATATTTGGGGGGTCTTTTCAGACCCCCAAGTATAATGATTGGAGATCCAGGAAAGGTGAGGAAACATAAAAAACACTTCCTTACCTATCCTGGCTCTGGAAGGCTTCAGGTCTACTTTGGTCAGGTGGGGGGCATGTCAAACGTTTGCCATGGGGCTCCGCCATTACGAGTTACACCACTGCTCAGAACATTAGTAAATACTAATTCTGTTTTATAAAACACATTTCCACAATTTTTGTTAAAATTAAAAAAAAACTTCTTTTCAGTGTGTGACGTATGCGGAGTTGTGTGGATTCGTGCAGAGTTGTGCAGAGTCGCGGGGAGTCGTGCTGAGTTGTGCAGAGTCGCGGGGAGTCATGCTGAGTTGTGCAGAGTCGTGCAGAGTCATACGGAGTTGTGCAGAGTCGTGCAGAGTTGTGCAGAGTTGTGCTGAGTCATGCAGAGTTGTGCGGAGTCGTGCGGAATTGTGCTGGGTGGTACAGAGTTGTACGGAGTTGTGCAGTCGTGTTGAGTTGTGCTGAGTTGTGCGGCGTTGTACGGAGTCATGCACATTTGTCTTGCTTTGCAGCGATTCCTCATTGACACGTTATATTTAGATGTTGATTTGATAAATGGCTGTGTTCGGTGCAGATCACTTACCTCATCCTCAGGGCCCGGGGTCTCTCCAGCTGAAATCTGTTATCACTGACAGCACAAGACGAGGGAGAATTACAGGGATGAGAAGCCGCATCGCTTATGTTAACACAACGGCAGGACTGATGTGCGGAGTAATGTCCTCCGTCCTGTCATGCTGCGCTCCATAAATAATGGTGGTGAGGGCCGTAAAGGGACAGAACAATGCCGGGCCGCATACATAACCACGAATTACACAACTCCTCAATTCTCCTCTCACTTTTCATGTCAGGACGGTTTAGCAGAATTTCTCACTTGGAATAGACATGAAGAAAACGTTTTAAGGGGAATTCCAGAGCGGAACTTAAAGGGCGACCAGACCGCAGATTGTTACGTAACATCCTGGAGCATTTCTCATTAGACACCTCCCACTTAGCAGCCCTGGCGCCCTTATATCTCTTCCCACCTACCCACAATTAGGGTCTATTGACATGTGGAAGATTGTTACAGAACATCCCTGATAATCGGGGTAGGTAAGAGGTAACTGCCGGTTATAAGGAGGTGAAGCTACTGAGGCTGGTGTAGGTAATAGTACTAAAATCCTTTGTGGCAGTACAAGAGTTAACATAGAATCCCTGGTGACCTGGGGTAGTATAGGGGTTAATGAGTATTTCTGGTGACTGAAGGAAGCTTAGGGGTTAATGATTATCCTTGGTGATCTAGAGAAGTTTAGGAGTTCATGAGTATTCCTGGTGACCTGCGGTAGTATAGTGGTTAATGAGCATCCCTGGTGACCAAAGGAAGTTTAGAGGTTAATGAATATCCCTGGTGACTTAGCGAAGTTTAGGGGTTAGTGAGTATCCCTAGTGACCGAAGGAAGTTTAGGGGTTAATGAGTATCCCTGGTGATCTAGGGTGGTACAAGGGTTAATATAGTATCCTTGGTGATCTAGGGTGGTACAAGGGTTAATATAGTATCCTTGGTGATCTAGGGTGGTACAAGGGTTACTGTAGTATCCCTGGTGATCTAGGGCGGTACAAGGGTTAATGAGTATCCCTGGTGATCTAGGGTGGTACAAGGGTTAATGTAGTATCCCTGGTGATCTAGGGTAGTACAAGGGTTAATGTAGTATCCCTGGTGATCTAGGGTATTACAAGGGTTAATGTAGTATCCCTGGTGATCTAGGGTGGTACAAGGGTTAATGTAGTATCCCTGGTGATCTAGGGTATTACAAGGGTTAATGTAGTATCCCTGGTGATCTAGGGTGGTACAAGGGTTAATGAGTATCCCTGGTGATCTAGGGTGATACAAGGGTTAATGAGTATCCCTGGCAATCTAGGGTGGTACAAGGGTTAATGAGTATCCCTGGTGATCTAGGGTGGTACAAGGGTTAATGTAGTATCCCTGGTGATCTAGGGTGGTACAAGGGTTAATGAGTATCCCTATATTTCGGTTTGATGCTCAGCGATCTCACTTGCCAGTTTCTGATACAGATTCTTTCACTGAATGAGTCCTTGGTGCCACTCATGGTATCAGCGCCGATCAACAAGTCACCCCTATAATTCAGTTCGATGCTCGGGGTTCTCACTTTCCATTTGGACTTCCGCTATATGGACTTTTTCAATGAATGATCTACACAAGGGGCAAATAATCGCTTGGCGCCACTCGTATCACAATTTCCATACCACGCAGAAATCCATAGAGATTGAAGTCTAATAGACAGGCCGGTGAGTGTGGCCGCCGCCGCCGCCGCTAATCCCTAGGTGCCGGAGCGTCCTTTTTATTCCCTGACATTACACTGTCTACCCGATGACAGCCCCTTTAACATACTTGCGTTGCGACTCGGCGTTGCTTTCTCTAATTGACCCTTCTGTCTCAGATGCATCTTGTTACTCGGCTAAAAAGAATAAACAACTGCGAGAAAAGCAAATAAAAGCAGAAATGTTACTTTCCGCTGATCTGTAAAGCCCTGAATGTGGAATCATTGCTTGCAAATAAAGCGCACGCGGTGGCGTACATCTCTCCCGCCGCCGCAACAGCTAATTAGACTTTTATTTAACTTCCTGTCTTCTCTCCTCCTTGTTAATGGCGTTCATGGCAGTTTGAAGTTTTCTGTCGACTCCTCGTAATAAAACCTCTGTCACATTTCTTCTCATTATTCCTAACATATAGCTGCTCGCCAACGCTCCGATGCTTCCCGTTACAGTACAGAGACCAGCTGTTCACATCTTCCTCAGCCCAAACGTGAGAACATGCTACAGTCACATGATAGATGGAAGGTCAACAAGGGTTAGGCGGCATAAAACGCGACGGACGAGATTATCCGAGAGGTTTGCTGATAAAGCTGTGACGTTATAAAGTGTCATGTCTGGTTGTCAGGTATGTGATGGTTACCGAATACACTATGCCTAATAATACCGTCATACAGTGCTCAAAGAATACTGCCAATAACAGGCATCATAATACCGCCAAGGTACACTTAAATAATACTTAGATACAGTATCCAGATATTAAGCAATAAAACATAGTACAATATACAGTAATACATACTACCGCTATAGTGCCAAAGAATACCACCGTACAATGCCAAATAATACTTTCATACAGTACACAAAGTATACTACCAATAACAGGCATAATAATACCACTATGGCATTGGTAAATAATACTTATATGTATCCAGATATTAAGTAATAAAACATATTACAATATAATATGTAATAAATACCCCTATGGTGCCAAAGAATGCTGCCATAACATGCCAAGTAATACTTACATACAGTGCTCACAGAATAACAGGCATCATAAAACCACCATGGTATACTTAAATAATAGAGATGAGCGAGTAGGTATTCGAAATATTCGTACTCGATTGATACCACTCACTATTCGCAATAAATATTCCATTCAGATTCAGCATTGATTGGCCAAATGCTATACAGTGTAGGTAGTATACAGCTTATAGCATTCGCCAAACCAACGCTGGTTCTGCAGCAGCCTCGTCCTTGCTAGTCGGGAGAGCTGGCAGCTTGCTGTTACGAGGGAGCTGACTTTTTCTCATACAAATGCATTGACCAGCGTTGATTGGCCAGTGTACAGCATTCGGCCTATTAATGCTGGTTCTGCAGCAGGCTCGTCTGTGAGGAGGCGGAGTCTAAGATCGGACCACAGCAGTCTCCATTGTGGTCCGATCTTAGACTCCGCCACCTCACAGACAAGCCTTCGGCAGAACCAGCGTTGATTGGCCGAATGCTGTACACTGGCCAATCAACGCTGGTCAATTCATTCCTATGACAAAAAAATAAGCTCCCTCGTAACAGCAAGCTGCCAGCTCTCCCGACTAGCAAGGACGAGTCTGCTGCAGAACCAGCATTGATTTGCCGCAGGCTCGTCTTTGCTAGTCAGGAGAGCTGGCAGCTTGCTGTTATGAGGGAGATTACTTTTTATCAGCGCAACTGCAAGTGCTGTGCAGTTAAAGTGCACGGTCCCCATAGACTATAATGATGTCCGTGTGCTTTAACTGCACAGCGCTCCTCCTAAACACTCTCCTCCTGCTACTCATGGACTTGGTGACTCTCCTTTAGTCGAATAGTGGTTTCCCCTAAATCGAGCATTTTTCCCATAGACTATAATGGGATTCGATATTCGATCGAGTAGTCGAATACTGAGTCTCTACTCGAAATGAATATTTCACTGTTCGCTCATCTCTATTAAATAATGCTGATATACAGTATCCAGATATTAAGCAATAAAACATACTACAATATAATACATAATACCGCTACAGTGCCAAAGAATACCACCGTACAATGCCAAGTATTACTTTGGTACAGTGCTCACAGAATAACAGGCGTCATAAAACCACCATGGTATACTTAAATAATACTTATATACAGCATCGAGATATTAAGTAATCAAACAAACAAACCTATATATAGTATCCATGCAATAATACATACATATTGCAATATAATATTCGCATGATACCTCCACAAGAGAATATTTTCACAGTGTGCTCACAGAATAGTGCCGAAATAATACCACCAGATTACACTTAAATGATGCCTAGAAATACTACCCAGACATTAACTAATGAAACATTTTGCAGTACAATGCTCATATAATATTACTACATAGTGCCAAAGAATACCACCATATAGTGCCAATATAATATTTCTTTAGAACACTCACTGAATATTGTCAGGACCAAAATAACGCCACCATGTTGTACTTAAATAATACCTATATACATTCTCTAAGTGATACATTTTACTAAATATGATACAATGCTTACAGTACCACCATGTGGTTCCAAAGAATACCACCGTAAAGTGTCAGTAGAATACTTTCATAGTGTCAATAAGGATGAAAATAATAACCACATATTGTACATAAATGATACATATATACGATATCCAAATACTAATAAGTAATAAAACATACAACAATGCATGGTCACATAATATTGCGACATTGTACAAAGAATAGTGCCAATATAATACACAATATAATAGAGTGTTCATTGAATACTGCCAAACAGGACCAATGCTCCCATTACACCGCTACCTAGCAGCCGTCTCTTTCCTGCAAGTCCAAGTATCTTAGTGTGAACTATGAATACTACAATGTGTACAGTAATACCGCAACTTGTCATTAAAAAACACTAATAAAATGGAACCTAATGGACCTAGACCAGGTGGGCACTAAAGTTGCAAAAAAATTCTAAAAAAGAACAAATGGAAAAACAGATCATACGTCCAAAAACGAGGAGTCAAAGATAATCCAGAAAAGCAAATAATGGTTAAAAACATTGAGGGTAAAAAATATACAAATCTATTCTCCAGGATGTAATTAGGAGAACAGTGCACTCTGTATGCCGCCCTCTAGAGGGCAGCCTCCTAAACATCATGCATGGCTCAGTTAATAAGCCTACTGACATGATGTGGATTTAATTGCCAAATTAGTATTTCTATTCCAAAAGGAAGAGATTCCCAGCTATGGACAGCGCTGTTTCGGTCTTTTGGACCTCCTCAGCATAGCGCAGGGATACTGATTTGGCAGAGTGAGAGACTATAGACCAGAGTGAGGGGATAATCATACACATCAGGGAGAGTGTGCGCCTACATAGACGTACGGAAACTTACAAGTCATTCCTGCTCTGCTAGGGATTCTGGGTAAACAATATGCAAATCTATACTCCAGGATGTAATTAGGAGAACAATGCCTCTGTATGGTGCCCTGCGCTATGCTGAGGAGGTCCAAAAGACCGAAACAGCGCTGTCCATAGCTGGGAATCTGTTCCTTTTGGAATACAAATATTAATTTGGCAATTAAATCCGCATCATGTTAGTAGGCTTATTAACTGAGTCATGCATGATGATTAGGAGGCTGTCCTCTAGAGGGCAGCATACAGAGGCACTGTTCTCCTAATTACATCCTGGAGAGAAGATTTGCATATTTTTTACCCAGAATCCCTAGCGGAGCAGGAATGACTTGTAAGTCGCCGCACGCCTATGTAGACACACACTCTCCCTAATGTGTACAATCATCCCCTGACCCTAAAAACATTGAAAAAAAATCCTCAAAGAAAGTTCCTCAGTCCAAAGAAATGTCCGAAGGGAGAACCTCAGAGAAGGTCCTTGTAAAACACCAACCACTAATAGAGATGGAAGTGAAGAATAAAACAGCAACAATCTCAGAGTCTAAAGACTCTCACACGCCCATGAATAATACAGTAATGTCGTACCGGAACACATTGCAGCTTCGAGGTTGATGTGCATTTCTTCTTTGGTCTCGCCTACTTCTTGAGACGGTATGTGCGTTGATGTTCTCTATTAGCGATACTTTTATACCTTTCTATTTAGCACTTTATCTTCTGAAGTGTTCTGGAACTTGTTTGCTGTAACATCTGGTTCACACCAACCCATCTATCATGAGAAGAACAGATTTGTCAGTAACCAGGCCGTGTGTGCCTTTATTAAACGTGCAACGCAGCTGTAAGGCCCAAACGCCCAAACGCCCAGATGCCCAAGCTGAAATGCCTTATGCTAATTAGTGCTTGGAGAAGTCATTAACATAAGGGTTCATTATGTTCAACAGTCCCATAGACTCTGAGTGGAGCAGTAGCTTTTAGGTCCTCCGACGTTCCATTCATGTGGAGGTCCCGACGGTCAGATCCCTATCAAGCACTTATCAAGACAACTTGCAATCCTGGTAACAACCTCTTCAAGGACCAGGAAGTCACAAGGCCATGACCAGATCTTATTGCTTATGGCAGCCATTGCCCCTGAGAGATGGTCTTGGGTTAGGTGCACAATCCAGCACCGACCACCATTTTTGATCATTTTTGGAACACTTACTTGGACGTCTTCCTCTTTAAATTTGACAATGGTGCACACTGCAGTGAATACTCATACCAAGCTCAACGCTGTAATGTCTCCAACATATTTTCTGCTTCAGCACAAACAATAAGATTAATTGCATCTTATACAAAAAAAAATTACTTTTCAGGAGGAATGAGGGGAAAAAAAGAAACGGCAAAATTGTCCTCCTCCCACAGACCAGGAGAAGGCAGAGGAGAAAGTGTTCAGCAAGTTCTAGCAGTAAGCAAAAGTTTCAATAACCAAGGTCAAGAAGTCATCAGCATGGACAGCAACGCAATTCAATGGCTGCTCCACCAATTCATCTGATCTATTACATACACAACATGAGGAAATGTGCTCAGCAACGTCTAAATATCCCATAACGAAGTAATCATCCTTGTCCATCGCCCGGCTTAAGGAAGTTAATTAGATTTGCCTGGCACAATCTCCGTCCTCTCCGGCCGCACAGGCTCCTTGATAACAATAATTTTACTCATTAAACATTAAGTTATCGCCTGTGATCATCGATGCTAATATCTCACCTGGCATCACCGCTCCGCAACGGGTCATTTCAATGTGAACTGCGCAGCGTCAAGGTAAGAAAAACTTCCTAGCAAATATTAATTTCTGAATACTCTACTTGTGTGTACTCCGAGATAGGATGGTGATCAATGAGAGACTCAAGATTAACAGAATACTGCCCCCTGTGTACTAGACTAACGACTACTATAATACTTCTCCTATGCACAAAAATATAACTACTATAATACTGCTCCTATGTACAAGAATATAACTACTATAATACTACTCTTATGTACAAGAATATAACTACTATAATACTGCCCCCTATGTACAAGAATATAACTACTATAATACTACTCCTATATACAAGAATATAACTACTATAATACTACTCCTATGTACAAGACTATAACTACTATAATACTGCTCCTATGTACAAGAATATAACTACTATAATACTACTCCTATATACAAGAATATAACTACTATAATACTACTCCTATGTACAAGACTATAACTACTATAATACTGCCCCCTATGTACAAGAATATAACTACTATAATACTACTCCTATGTACAAGAATATAACTACTATAATACTACTCCTATGTACAAGAATATAACTACTATAATACTACTCCTATGTACAAGAATATAACTACTATAATACTACTCCGATGTACAAGAATATAACGACTATAATACTACTCCTATGTACAAGAATATAACTACTATAATACTGCCCCTATGTACAAGAATATAACTACTATAATACTACTCCTATGTACAAGAATATAACTACTATAATACTACTCCTATGTAAAAGAATATAACTACTATAATACTACTCCTATGTACAAGAATATAACTACTATAATACTGCTCCGATGTACAAGAATATAACTACTATAATACTACTCCTATATACAAGAATATAACTACTATAATACTACTCCTATGTACAAGACTATAACTACTATAATACTGCCCCCTATGTACAAGAATATAACTACTATAATACTACTCCTATGTACAAGAATATAACTACTATAATACTACTCCTATGTACAAGAATATAACTACTATAATACTACTCCTATGTACAAGAATATAACTACTATAATACTACTCCGATGTACAAGAATATAACGACTATAATACTACTCCTATGTACAAGAATATAACTACTATAATACTGCTCCTATGTACAAGAATATAACTACTATAATACTGCCCCTATGTACAAGAATATAACTACTATAATACTACTCCTATGTACAAGAATATAACTACTATAATACTACTCCTATGTAAAAGAATATAACTACTATAATACTGCTCCTATGTACAAGAATATAACTACTATAATACTGCTCCTATGTACAAGAATATAACTACTATAATACTGCTCCGATGTACAAGAATATAACTACTATAATACTACTCCTATATACAAGAATATAACTACTATAATACTGCTCCTATGTACAAGAATATAACTACTATCATACTAATCCTATGTACAAGAATATAACTACTATAATACTGCTCCTATGTACAAGAATATAACTACTATAATACTGCTCCGATGTACAAGAATATAACTACTATAATACTACTCCTATATACAAGAATATAACTACTATAATACTACTCCTATGTATAAGAATATAACTACCATAATACTACTCCTATGTACAAGAATATAACTACCATAATACTACTCCTATGTACAAGAATATAATTACTATAATACTACTTCTATATACAAGAATATAACTACTATAATACTGCTCCTATGTACAAGAATATAACTACTATAATACTGCTCCTATGTACAAGAATATAACTACTATAATACTACTCTTATGTACAAGAATATAACTACTATAATACTACTCCTATATACAAGAATATAACTACTATAATACTGCTCCTATGTACAAGAATATAACTACTATAATACTACTCCTATATACAAGAATATAACTACTATAATCCTGCCCCTATGTACAAGAATATAACTACTATCATACTAATCCTATGTACAAGAATATAACTACTATAATACTACCTCCTATGTACAAGAACATAACTACTATAATACTACTCCTATGTACAAGAATATAACTACTATAATACTACTCCTATGTACAAGAATATAACTACTATAATACTACTCCTATGTACAAGAATATAACTACTATAATACTACCTCCTATATACAAGAATATAACTACTATAATACTACTCCTATGTACAAGAATATAACTACTATAATACTCCTCCTATGTACAAGAATATAACTACTATAATACTGCTCCTATGTACAAGAATATAACTACTATAATACTACTCCTATATACAAGAATATAACTACTATAATACTACTCCTATGTACAAGAATATAACTACTATAATACTGCTCCTATGTACTAGAATATAACTACTATAATACTACTCCTATATACAAGAATATAACTACTATAATACTACTCCTATGTACAAGAATATAACTACTATAATACTACTCCTATGTACAAGAATATAACTACTATAATACTACTCCTATATACAAGAATATAACTACTATAATACTACTCCTATGTACAAGAATATAACTACTATAATACTACTCCTATGTACAAGAATATAACTACTATAATACTGCTCCTATGTACAAGAATATAACTACTATAATACTGCTCCTATGTACAAGAATATAACTACTATAATACTGCTCCTATGTACAAGAATATAACTACCATTATACTACTCCTATGTACAAGAATATAACTACTGTAATACTACTCCTATGTACAAGAATATAACTACTATAATACTACTCCTATATACAAGAATATAACTACTATAATACTACCTCCAATGTACAAGAATATAACTACTATAATACTACTCCTATGTACAAGAATATAACTACTATAATACTACCTCCTATGTACAAGAATATAACTACTATAATACTACTCCTATGTACAAGAATATAACTACTATAATACTACTCCTATGTACAAGAATATAAATACTATAATACTGCTCCTATGTACAAGAATATAACTACTATAATACTACTCCTATGTACAAGAATATAACTACTATAATACTGCTCCTATGTACAAGAATATAACTACTATAATACTGCTCCTATGTACTAGAATATAACTACTATAATACTACCTCCTATATACAAGAATATAACTACTATAATACTACTCCTATGTACAAGAATATAACTACTATAATACTCCTCCTATGTACAAGAATATAACTACTATAATACTGCTCCTATGTACAAGAATATAACTACTATAATACTGCTCCTATGTACAAGAATATAACTACTATAATACTACCTCCTATGTGCAAGAATATAACTACTATAATACTGCTCCTATGTACTAGAATATAACTACTATAATACTACTCCTATATACAAGAATATAACTACTATAATACTACTCCTATGTACAAGAATATAACTACTATAATACTACTCCTATGTACAAGAATATAACTACTATAATACTGCTCCTATGTACAAGAATATAACTACTATAATACTACCTCCTATGTGCAAGAATATAACTACTATAATACTGCTCCTATGTACTAGAATATAACTACTATAATACTACCTCCTATGTGCAAGAATATAACTACTATAATACTGCTCCTATGTACAAGAATATAACTACTATAATACTCCTCCTATGTACAAGAATATAACTACTATAATACTACTCCTATGTACAAGAATATAACTACTATAATACTGCTCCTATGTACAAGAATATAACTACTATAATACTACCTCCTATGTGCAAGAATATAACTACTATAATACTGCTCCTATGTACTAGAATATAACTACTATAATACTACCTCCTATGTACAAGAATATAACTACTATAATACTACCTCCTATGTACAAGAATATAACTACTATAATACTACTCCTATGTACAAGAATATAACTACTATAATACTGCTCCTATGTACAAGAATATAACTACTATAATACTACCTCCTATGTACAAGAATATAACTACTATAATACTGCTCCTATGTACAAGAATATAACTACTATAATACTACTCCTATGTACAAGAATATAACTACTATAATACTGCTCCTATGTACAAGAATATAACTACTATAATACTACTCCTATGTACAAGAATATAACTACTATAATACTACTCCTATGTACAAGAATATAACTACTATAATACTACCTCCTATGTACAAGAATATAACTACTATAATACTACTCCTATGTACAAGAATATAACTACTATAATACTACCTCCTATGTACAAGAATATAACTACTATAATACTACTCCTATGTACAAGAATATAACTACTATAATACTACTCCTATGTATAAGAATATAACTACTATAATACTACTCCTATGTACAAGAATATAACTACTATAATACTACTCCTATGTACAAGAATATAACTACTATAATACTACTCCTATGTATAAGAATATAACTACTATAATACTACTCCTATGTACAAGAATATAACTACTATAATACTACTCCTATGTACAAGAATATAACTACTATAATACTGCTCCTATGTACAAGAATATAACTACTATAATACTACTCCTATGTACAAGAATATAACTACTATAATACTACTCCGATGTACAAGAACATGTATATTATTGCTCTTCAGGTTTCATGTTTTTCTTACTGTTGATATTCTCTATGTTTCCATGTTTTTTGCCTCCTCTGATTCATGTGACTTTATTACAGTTGTATTACAGACATGTGTCTGGCGGTGATAGATGATAGGATTTGTAGTGTTGTGGGTTTTCTCGGTACCTCTGTATAATTCTTGGTGTTGCCCGTTCTTTGCTCCATCATGGCTCTGACGTGTCACGTGTCCTCTTTCAGACTTTTGTCACCTTTATCGGGACACTGTGACTTGCAGACAGTTATTTTTCGGGTCTCGGGGACCTCTCCGGTGGTCGGGGACGCGGTTACTGAGGTCATGTGTAAGTGCTGCCAAAGAAAGTGGATGTGTGCGTCTGTCAGTCACATTCACTTAACCTTCATTGATCTCCTGCACATTTATCTGGTGGAACATGGTCTATGCTCAGGAGATGAGGACGGTTCAGATGCCAGAGGCTGCTGCGAGGAGCAAGGTGCCCCCGATGACAAGCCGCGCGTCACCTTTCCTCCTCACACCATTAACCCCAAGTAAATTAAATGGAAAGATAATTATCTCGGACAGGAGTTGATTTTGTTTCTTAGTTTTTATTTCCTAAAAGTTTCAGATTTTTTTTTCCATTTTTATCGAAGTCGAGATGCAGAAAAGTTATTCCGTACTCGCGGCTATGAAGAAATATTTTCAGAAACAGATACTTTCCTTTATCCATATATAGGCCCCACCCACACTGCGGCAGGCATTGTGTCCCATTGATATCACTACAGAGAGCAGAGTCATAGTAGAGTGTAAAGAGAGGTCGGAGAGTCCCAACTCTTAAAGGGTTTCTCCATGTTGGATTTGTTAGAAGGATCCATTGACATTAAGAAGATTACAAAGTGTCCTCTTGCTGGGACCTCCACCAATCACCTGGGAAATCAGATAGAAAGTGGTCAATCTCTCTACAGCTCCCCCACAGGTCAAAGGAAGTATTACATAGTGCTCATTCAAGTCAATGGGTTGTGTGTGTCATCAGGACAGGACGGGACAGGTCCTCTGGAGTGAGAGAACACAACACCCTGTAACAACTCAGAATCAAACGGAATTTATTGATTGGAAACAGTATAAGAACATTGGCTTCTTGACTGGACAAGTCATTTAACAGGAGCAATAATGTCCCACAATAAGCAGCGGCATCTGAACGGTCCCTTATAGACGGGGCCAGCACACCCATAAAGCATATTATCATATAGAGTGCATTCCAAAAACTGGTGCAAGAAAAACCCCTTTAGGCTGAGGCCCCACATTGGAGAAACGCAGCTTTTTTTGTTGCAGATGTTGTTGCAGTTTTTTGAGCCAAAGCCAGGAATGGATTGAGCAGAAGATAGTAGAGATGAGCGAACACTGTTCGGAACAGCCATTCCGAACAGCACGCTCACAGCACGCTCCCATAGAAATTAATGGAAGCGGCCAGCACGCGGGGGGGTTAAGCAGCCGGCCGCCGGCAAAGTCTGCGTGCCAGGTGCTTGCATTCATTTCTATGGGAGCGTGCTGTTCGGATCGGCTGATAATAATAACATTTTTGGGTTTTTTTGTTAGTATAAAGTGCAACTAAATTATTTTTGGAATAGTTTTTCCTCTCCATTAAAGGGATTCTACCACTAAAACACATTTTTTTCTAGTTAACACGTCGGAATAGCCTTTAGAAAGGCTATTCGTCTCCTACCTTTAGAAGTGCTCTCCGTCGCGCCGTTCGTTAAAAATACCGGTTTGTACCGGTATGCTAATGAGTTCTCTCGCAGCGATGGGGGCGTCCCCATTGCAGCTCGAAAACCGACCATAGCGCCGCCTCTATGGTCTTGGGTATCCTTCCCTTGCTTCTTCAGCGTCCTGTTGCACGCCTGCGCAGTATGCTCTGTTCGGCAAAGATTGCGCGAAATTGCGGTCCCAGCCATAGTGCGGGCACTGCAATTTCGCGCATGCGCAGTACGTTCGGCAATCTTCGCCGAACAGAGCGTACTGTGCAGGCGTGCGACAGGACGCTGAAGAAGCAAGGGGAGGATACCCAAGACCATAGAGTCTTGATCGGAGTTTGGGATCTTTATTTTATCCGTGGTCAGTATGTGAGGGAAGGTTTTGCACTTTTTCTGTCCGCACGGAAATGTTCCTGTGTTAGTTGGAGGTGACAGTGAGCTGCTAATAATCATATTCCTGAGGTTTGGTGGCTGTCTATAGCACAGGAGAGGGGGGTCTGGAAATATGGGTTCTAGATGGTTGTCTTTTTGCAGTAGTGGATGCAGGAAACATCGGAGGATTTGTGAATATAAACTCATGATGACCTTTGACACGCTCCAAATAGGGCTAAACCAGTCACAGGGTTTTATGACGTTTTACAACAACTAGACACCATGTGACTGATCAAAGGAACCATAAACACAGAGAACTTTCCTGTGAACTGATATGTTTTTTTGAACTGTTTATTTGCATGTTCTGCTTTCCATCTATTTAGCATCTAACACTCTATTCCTGTATAAATATACCTGCCTTCAGACATTGTGTTATACCAGCCTGATGAAGGGACCATTCTAGCAGTTCCCAAAAGCTCGCAATATTTTTTTAAGTTAGTCATTAGAGATGAGCGAGTAGGTATTCGATCCAATACTACGGTATTCAAAATACTCGTACTCGATCGAGTACCACTCGCTGTTTGAATGTAAAAGTTCGATGCAGAACCAGCATTGATTGGCCGAATGCTATACAGTCGGCCAATCAACGCTGGTTCTTCTCCTACCTTTAGAAGTCTTCTCCGTGCAGCTTCCCCGCGGCGTCTTCCGGTTCTTCATTCACTCTGCCAGGCATCGGGCCTGGGCAGAGCCGACTGCGCATGTCCGCTTGTAGTGCGGACATGCGCAGTCGGCTCTGCTCAGGCCTGAATCCTGGCAGAGTGAATGAAGAGCCAGAAGGCGCCGGGGGACGCTGCACGGAGAAGACTTCTCGGAGGATCCAGCCCGACCCTCACCCGTGGACTTGGTAAGTATAATTTGATCGAACGTTGCCTACCCCTGAAACAAGCATTTTCCCCCACAGACTATAATAGGATTTCATATTCGATGCAAGTAGTCAAATATTGAGGGGCTACTCGAAACGAATATCGAATCTCGAACATTTTACTGTTCGCTCATCTCTATTAGCCATTAATAAAGGTATCAACTACTGAAGACTTCTCCCAAAAAAAAAATGTATTTAATTTTTTTATACTTTGTACCCCCTTCAAGGTAGTGCATTTTTTAACAATTTTAACTATATAGATACATTTTCCAATTTCCCTCATAATTGGGCATGATACATTAGCCCCTACTATTCCTAGCCAGTGGATCTCATCATAACCGTGTGTATGGCGATCGGGAAGGTAGAGACCCTGAAACCATCCCGCACTTCCCTCTTGGTCCATTTGTCACTGACAGTTTCCTCCCTGCTCCAGATTGTGCAGCTGCTAACTCTGCAAGGTCGTACCGGTATATCATTGCAGAGTTCCCACCCAAAAATAGGTGGATTTAACTGATACTGAATATGTATCCTGAAACTGTAGCACTTAAAAATACAACTTATCTAGCAAAAAACAAGTCCCCATATCTGTATGTTAATAGATAATAATTAAAATGTTATGTTTTTTTGAACAAATATGAACAAGGAAATAAAAATAATAACAATATTACCAGTGGAGAACCCGGGAATTCTACTATTTTTGATATTGGACACCAGTTGTTTTTAACTTAGGGCCAGACAAAAACAAACCCATCTAAAATCTCCGAATTTGATGGTCACCCACCCAGGAACTTGTAGTCTATAGATAACCTGGAGAAGCCTGCCATGTAAAATCTACTAAGGGAAAGCTCGGAGAAGAGAAATAAATACCTGGTAGAATTAGCAATGTTGTATCCATCCGATATCACCCTGTGTAGATTGTTCATCGAGACGTCGCAGTGTCTGGCGTGAGGATCTCTTTTTTTCTGTCTTGTTATTATATTAATGGTGTCCATCATTTATATAGATGGCGAGACATAAAGACCCCTGGGACCGAGAATTGTGTTCCTTCACATTAATTAAGCCGTACGCCGTTTTCCGTGGCATCGGGCCAAATACAACTTATCCCCGTAATGGGATTTTCTCATTATTCCCTTAAAATGACACAAAATACTGTAGACCATTAGGAGCGCGCTCGGCTCTTGTTTTATACGTCTGAAAAGATGTTCTGTAGGATAAGTGATGACTATTACCAAACACGATCACCCTCGTTTCAGAATGGCCCATAATTCATTCTGACGAATGTGATGTCGCCCTGACGCCTCGTATGGCAGCGTTTGATCATACTGCTGAATTTCTCCATAGGACGGTGTGTAAAACCGCCAACTATCCCTTGGAGAATGTGAGCCTGGAACTATCCCCTCGACCAATGTTACATATATAGCCCAAGCGAGATAATTACGCGGTTCTAAAGGAAGGTACGCCGCCGACACCCCCCTCCCCTCCCCCACCCCAAGGAATAGACTTCTAGAGATAATGAGATCTGAAATATCTAGATTAAGTACGTCTAACCTTAGTCATCGAGAGTCAAATAATTACATAGACCGCGCTTATTAGGGGCCTTCATCGCCTCCCTGTTGTGTCCTTTTAATTAAATATTTGGATAATAAAATTGGACGGTCGCTATTAAACTATTATAGGTGTTGGGAAAAGTTTCAGGGCGTCAAGGAAACTGCGGCTCCGGGAGTGTAACCCAAAAAAAACAGTTTTTCGAAGTGTCAAGCTTTTCCGGACTTTTGAGGATGATGGGAGATGATGAAGGGATTGAGGCGGCCAAGTCCTTCTGCATTACGGGCTGTCATGTTGCTGAGAATGATATAGGCCAGGCTGGTAGGGACAGTGCAAAAGTTTTAGGCAAGTAGTTACTTAAAAGCAGACATGTAGGATACAAATTAGGCCACCGGTGGTCACATGGTCATGCCTAGTGGCAAGACATAACTAAGGAGAGAGTGGCAGACACTTACTGTAAGGACCGGAGTCAGGGTCAGGCAGTGCAAAGTGACACAGCTGGGAAAGCAACACTGTGCAACTAATGACAAAAGGGGTCGTAGGCCCTGCAGCTATGACTATGCTGTAATATCTGAGATGAGGCAGACCAATGCACTTCCTAATTCAAGTGCGCCTACCAAGGCTCCTGACACTTCTATCCGGCGGCTAGGATAAGGGGAGAGGAGGCCCTGAAAGTGCTAGGGACTGGAGTCATGAGAGTCACACCTAAGCAGAAAGCACAGTGTAACATGCAATGCAAAACAAAAGACCAACCTGCATGGAACAAGGGAGGACCACAAGTCCCAGCAAAAACACAGAAGAGAAAGTGAGGTCAGACGAGCCAGAAGTCAAGCCAGGAGATAAGAGTAAAGTACCGAATCAGAAGACAAGGGATAGTGAAAATACAAGCCAAATATACAATAACCAAAACACAGACTGAAAGACTCTCAGACAGGAAAACTGACAGAGCAGGAGACCAGGAAAACACAAAGTGAATGGCTGGCAAGGATCCATGCCTAGGTGGGGTTTAAATAGCAACAGAGAAAACCACCCGCAACACCTGTGATGACTAATGGCATGGAGAACTGAGAGCAAGGAAAAGATTAACCTTTAATCACCTAAGCACAACCAATAGAACTCTTAATACATCTCCCAGGGAGGCGCCACGCAGCAAGGAGACCGCGGCGACTCTGTATCCTGACACTTACAGTGGCCCCCACACAATATTACATGCTCCACAATGGTCTCCATACAGTATTATATACTTACAGTGGCCCCCACACAGTATTACATGCTCCACTGTGGTCTCCATACAGTATTATATACTTACAGTGGCACCTATACAATATTATATGCTCCACAGTGGTCTCCATACAGTATTATATACTTACAGTGGCCCACACACAATATTATATGCCCCACAGTGGTCTCCATACAATATTACATGTTCCACAGTGGTCTCCATACAGTATTATATACCTACAGTGGCCCCTATACAATATTGCATACTCCACAGTGGTCTCCATACAGTATTATATACTTACAGTGGCCCCCACACAGTATTACATGCTCCACTGTGGTCTCCATACAGTATTATATACTTACAGTGGCCCCCACACAGTATTACATGTTCCACTGTGGTCTCCATACAGTATTATATACTTACAGTGGCCCCCACACAGTATTACATGCTCCACTGTGGTCTCCATACAGTATTATATACTTACAGTGGCCCCCACACAGTATTACATGTTCCACTGTGGTCTCCATACAGTATTATATACTTACAGTGGCCCCCACACAGTATTACATGCTCCACTGTGGTCTCCATACAGTATTATATACTTACAGTGGCCCCCACACAATATTACATGCTCCACTGTGGTCTCCATACAGTATTATATACTTACAGTGGCCCCCACACAATATTACATGCTCCACTGTGGTCTCCATACAGTATTATATACTTACAGTGGCCCCCACACAATATTACATGCTCCACTGTGGTCTCCATACAGTATTATATACTTACAGTGGCCCCCACACAATATTACATGCTCCACTGTGGTCTCCATACAGTATTATATACTTACAGTGGCCCCCACACAATACTACATGCTCCACTGTGGTCTCCATACAGTATTATATACTTACAGTGGCCCCTATACAATATTGCATGCTCCACAGTGGTCTCCATACAGTATTATATACTTACAGTGGCCCCTATACAATATCACATGCTCCACTGTGGTCTCCATACAGTATTATACACTTACAGTGGCCCCCACTCAGTATTACATGCTCCCAAGAATCCCCCCCTTCCTGAGCCAGCACTATTATTAAACTCTGTGGTCTCCTAGACCCCAGTGTATAATAAGTTAAGGCCCAGGAGAAGTAACAAACACTTATACGCACCTCTCCTGGGCATCCTCGCTCCTTCCTGCTGTCTGCAACATCAAGGCATCCACTTCTGTCTGGGGACTGAGGTCTCACACTCCAGACGTCACTGGTGGGGCCTGTGATTGAGCTTCAGCGGTCAAGTGGGGCGCGATGATGTCATTACACCATCACATGACCCAGAGTGGAGGCTGAGCCCAGGACAGGTGAATCTTTTCCCTTAACAATATGTATAGAGGTCGGGGAACCAGGCTTTCATTTCCAGCTGGCCGTGGACCCCGTACCCCTCCAGCACTGGTCACACCCCCTGCAACCACGATCGATACCCCACTGAGGGACGGGGTGCACATCTATACCAGGAAACTGGAGTACATTGATGAATTCCATCCATGTGTCTGTCATTATTTCTGGCCTGTCAATCAAACATAGCCATTTAGGCTGAGGCCCCTCATTGCGGAAATGCAGATTTTTGTTGCAGGTGTAGAGGACATCCCCTTGTCACTGTCACTGGTCTAGGTGTAGAGGACGTCCCCTTGTCACTGGTCTAGGTGTAGAGGACGTCCCCTTGTCACTGTCACTGGTCTAGGTGTAGCGGACGTCCCCTTGTCACTGTCACTGGTCTAGGTGTAGCGGACGTCCCCTTGTCACTGTCACTGGTCTAGGTGTAGCGGACGTCCCCTTGTCACTGTCACTGGTCTAGGTGTAGCGGACGTCCCCTTGTCACTGTCACTGGTCTAGGTGTAGCGGACGTCCCTTTGTCACTGTCACTGGTCTAGGTGTAGAGGACGTCCCTTTGTCACTGGTCTAGGTGTAGCGGACGTCCCCTTGTCACTGTCACTGGTCTAGGTGTAGCGGACGTCCCCTTGTCACTGTCACTGGTCTAGGTGTAGCGGACGTCCCTTTGTCACTGTCACTGGTCTAGGTGTAGAGGACGTCCCTTTGTCACTGGTCTAGGTGTAGCGGACGTCCCCTTGTCACTGTCACTGGTCTAGGTGTAGAGGACGTCCCTTTGTCACTGGTCTAGGTGTAGCGGACGTCCCTTTGTCACTGTCACCGGTCTAGGTGTAGAGGACGTCCCCTTGTTATTAGGTCTTCTTGTAGACATCTTATTTCTAAACTGAATAACCCCAAGTTTATTCATCTGTCTCTGTCCTCCAATCCTCCCGTTCCTCTACTCATCTTGGTCACCTTCTCTGCAGTCTCTCTAGTTCAGTTATGTCCTGCTTGTACACCGGGGCCCAAACTGCGCACAACAGTCCATGTGTGGCCGTACCAGTGATTTTTATAAAGTCATAACTATGTTCTTGTCATGAGCGTCTAGCCCTCTTTTGATGCATCCCATAATTTTATTTGCCTTGGCAGCAGCTACCTGGTACTGGCACATGCATCCAGCTTCCCTACATCCCCATGTAATATTCTCTAGAGTTCAGGGCCATCTGCAAATATGGACCTACTTGCTCTGTTATGCACCCCACTGGTGACTGTGACACATCCAATACTGACCCCTGTGGCACCCCGTTGGCAACTGAGACACATCCAATACTGACCCCTATGACACCCCTTTAGGACAGCCATCTTGCCCGAGCCTCTCTTCTGTTCTGTTAACAGCATTTAGTGACCTGCTTTACAGTAGTCTCATGGCCATAGGCAACACTAGACTTGACTGGTTTTTCTAGACATGCTCTGTGCAGGGGTAATAGACCAATCTGTGACATCATCTAATGTCAGTAGAGGATATAATAATGGGCCCATGGTGTTATCTACAGAAATGCTGCCTTCTATTGTAATTCTGTCACGTAAATGAGGTAACTGCTGCAAAGAAAATCCCTACAAAATTGGCAAGTGTCGTCTATTAGGCTTAGTGACCTGAGTGAAAATTGCAGGATGTATTCCTTTTTTAAAATATAGATAGATAAATAGCTAATAGTATGAAAAATATGTAAAAATAAATAAATTCTATAAAAATATGCTTACCTAATAAGTTGATTAAAAAAATAGACACATTGTTGACAAATTTCCTTTAAGTAACAGTAACCACTATAAGCACGCTGATCAGATACTTGTCATTAAATCTATTACCTTACTATTTAAGATTTGTTTTTCTAAATTTTTTCATATTGGCCAGAATTTTTTGCACTTTAAGCCTCAAAATTTTTGAAATCCAACATAACCTAAATCTCCTTACGCGGGAGGGAAGTTGGATAAAGTTGCGAGTTGTTCCTGGCTTCAAGGACTTGACTTTGACACCCGGCTCCGTCTAATCCTCTCCGTCCTCTCCATCCCATGTGGCTAGTGCTTGGCTCCTGGCGAGGCGGGGGATATTAATGCTTGCTCTGCTAGTCTGGAGATTAAAAGAATTAAGACATATGTGCCGCGACAGTAATTGTTTTATATTCGACTTGTATTGTTCTCACCGAGCGCAAAGTACCCGATTCAATTAACTTAAAATTAAAAAATAAATAAAAAATTTAAATTAATTATGAAATTTAAAAAAAAAAAAAAAAAAGCAAAAACATCGGCTAAGAAACAATATTTTTTTTTTTTTTTTTTTTTTTGTTCGGGAAGAATTTAATTGGATCTGTAAGAAGCTGAAAATTCTAATTTGTTTTGCTAATAATGTGCTAATGTCTTCCAAATTTATTTTTTTGCTATTTTTTTTTTTTTTTTACATTGGCCCAAAAAAAAAAAATTAAAAACAATTATAAATTTAAAAATGAAAAAAATAAAAAATTATCAATGAAGAATTTAATTGGATCTTGAAGAAGCTGAAATAATCTTTTGTTCTATAAGTGCTAATAATGTGCTAATGTATTCCAAATTTAAATCATTTTTTTGAAGTTTTTTTTGCAATTAAAAATTAAATTGCATGATAAAATTATAAATCAAACAAAACAAAAATATCAGCTAAGTAAAAAAAAAAAAAATTCTGTTCTGGAAGACTTTCATTGGGTCTTTAAGTAGTTGCAAATTCTAATTTGATTAGTAAGAGCTAATAATGTGCTAATGTGTTCCAAAAATTAAATAGTATTTTTTTTTCTAATTTTCTTCGCATTAAAAAAACACCAATCACGGCAGCAGCGTACCCAATCACCTTCATCCGTTCGGGGAGTTGGCGACTAGTCCCACTTAAGTGAATGAAATGGGCTACAATATTGGAAACAAAATACACATGGCTCATTGTGCTGATAAAAGGGGTTTTGGAGGTTGGATCCGCCATTACTGCTCTCCTCTGATGTGATGTGTGCACCCCTCTGCCATGTGACTGATGAATATGACATCACATGGCTTTAAACAGCTGATCCATGGGTTCCCAGGTGTCAGATTTCCTCTTCCCCCATTAATTAACTAATAATTCGGTAAAACCCCTTTAATGTCAGTATCACTCGTGGTCTTGGGCAGAGAAGAGGAAGTTATAATTCTGAGGGTCTAGGGGTTTTCTAGTATGAGGGAAGTTTTTGATACTGAGGACCTATCCTCAAGGTAATCAGTATCAGATGGATGAGGGTCTGACACCCATTCCTTGCACCCAGGGGTGAACCTGCTGCTTTCGCCGCCTGAGGCGAAGTGCAGAAAGCCGCCCCCCCCCCTTTGCCGGGGAGGGGCGGAGCCGGGGCGTGGCTTAGTGGAGGGGCGTGGCTTAGCAGAGGGGGCAGGGCTTAGCACCGTTCGCCGGCAGAGAGCAGGCCGGAGACTGCCTGCGCTCTGTCTGAGCGTTGCAGCGCTGCTCCAGTGGCCTCCCCAAACCACCGCTCCGTGCTAAGCCAGTCCAGGACAGCTTGTCCTGGACTGTCTTAGGTTAGCAAAAATGCCGCCCTCCCTGAGGCCCTGGCATAGCGCCGCCTGAAGCGCTCGCTTCAGGTCGCCTCATGGGAGGTGCAGCGCTGCTTGCACCCATCAGTTGTTCTGGGCAGGAACCTATACAGGAGATCAAAGCAGAAGGCTCCATAATATCGGTCTCGGAGTACAGCTCTGCTCCTATCCATACTGAAGGATGCCTGGAACATGGGATGGGTGTTGGATCCCCATTAATCTGATAATACTGCACTGAGCATGAGCATCCAAAATGAACCACAGACCAGAAAACCCCTTTAAAGTAAGTATCCCTGGTGGTCTAGTGTGATGTATAGGTTAATATAATCATCTCTGGTGACCTATGAAAGTAAGGGGTTGACATCAGCATCCCTGGTGATCTAGGACAAGGAATGGATAGAAGTAAGAGGATTAATGTAACTATCCATTAGCTAAAACAGGGAAGGAGTCATCTTATCATTCCTGGTGGTCTAGGAGAGGAAAAGGGCTTTACTGCAATGTAGAATGCGTTATGTTATTATCCATGTGATCTTGAACAGTAAGTAGTTGATATAGGCATCCTGGGTAGTCTAGCGTGTGGTAGGGGCTAGAGCAGTCATTCCTGGTGGCCTAGAGGGACGAGGGTGGAACTAGAGGATTCATGTATGTCAGTATCCTTGGCGGTCTAGGGCAGAGAATACATGGTGGGGTGATATAGTGTAGTATAATGGTAAATACATAAATCAAATAAAGGTATAACTGTATTATCCCTGGTGGCCTAGAGAATAAAAGGGGCTATTGTCAGCTTCCCCAGTGATCTAGTGTGATAATGGGGCTAATCGTACCTGGAGTCTAATGGATTATTTAATTCTATCGAAAGCTATAAAATTGTCATCATTACTTGTGAAAATTCAATAGTGGGTGTCGACTACCAGCTGAATTGGTCACCTGCAAGCCTGCGAGTTGGGCAACAAGGAGCTACCAAGTTGTTCCACCCTCTATACTTTCAGGTTGGTTTGGTCATAAGCAGAGTTTTTTCATGGCCTCTCCCAATAGTGGCCCTTAGTTCCCATAGACACACTATACTGCCCCCTCAGTGGTCCCCTACATAGTGCAATGCCCCCTTTGTGGTCCCCTGCCTAGTGCAATGCCCCCTTTGTGGTCCCCTATATAATGAAGGAGACCAGGGGCAGGGAGCCATAGACTCCAGCTGTCGATATAGCTGACTATAAGGATGGGGACATTTGGGGCCCTGGGGTATAAGCCCTTGTGCCCAGTAATGCCCCTCCTGCCAGTTGTGATGTAGTCAGAGGAGACACTCCTGATCTCTGGGTCTCATGTAATTGCATGGTGGGTAACACTGCCCCTGCCTACACCTATTTGGGGTAAGACCTCACATACCATATGGAGAAACTTCAGGACAAGCCTGGAATGTTCTGGATGATTTATGACTGTTGGATTTCTACTTACTGACGTGATCTTATATGATGGGGATACGGCAGGTGAGGCTGGGGGCAGCATATTAAGATATTGTATAGGGAGACGGAAGCAGGAAGAAAAATGAGACATTGTAGCGAGAAGCTGCCACGTCTGACCTTGCAAAACTTATGATTCTTCCTCTAAGAATGTAAGATATTATCTCTCCATTAGTCCTTCTCCCCGCGCCTTCTCCAGTGTCACATTACTATATTAACACATAGCAGAGAGTGATGAGGATGTAGCCAAGGTCAATGGCCGTGTAACCCTATGGGCACCCCAGGTCCCCGGCTGCTCGCCCTATAGACGGGGGCACGGTGTACAGTGTGTATGCTGGCGGCGCACTCCGCTGACACTTTCTTCATGCAGACAGTATACCCACCAGCTATAAAAATCAACAAAGGCACAGAAAGAAAGTGGAGGCGATGCGGGGCTCGGGGTAGCCGGTAATTTCCCCTGTGACCCCGCTCTGCTCGCAGCTTCTCTCTGCTAATTTCTTATGAAGCTCAGAAACAAGAGAATCGCACAAAACACAACGTCTCAGGATTCATTAGAAAACTCAGTAACTAGGAGATGTCTCAGCGCAGATCTCCGCCTCTCCTTCACTCCGTTTTTTATATTTCTTTCCTTCATTCTTTCTTCTTCCGTCATCTCTCCATTCTCTGTATTTCCCTCCCTCTGTCTCTTCGCTCTTTCTTCTCTTATTTCTCTTATTCTCTTTCTGTTGTCACTTTCTTCATTCTTAGACATCTTTTATCTTCCTCCCCTCCTTCTATATTCTATCTCTCCCTCTCGCACGCTGTTCTAGCACTTAGGCCCACATTTATTAAGATGGATACGCCATGAACGCGCCCTAATATTTTCGGCGCACTGTGACCCATTTCTGCGCCCCGATCACCACTATTTTAGTCTGTACCCCAGTCCACCATGTTGTCTCAGAAAACTGGTGTCAGTCACAAATCTTTGGATCAGGCGCGTCTACATGCTGGAGCCTGTTAGTAAGACTGGCCTAAGAATCCGCAGTGTTAGTGAACTTCCTGCGCTGTCTCTGCCCTTTTTCCCGCTCTTCCTCTCTTATTCTTTTTGCTACATCTTTCCCTTCTCTCTCTCTTTTTCCTTCTCTGTTGTCTTTATCTTCTCTCTCTTTTCATCTTCTTTTTCTCTTGTCGCTCCTCCTCTGTCCTATTCTCTCTCTCTTCTTATCTTCCATCTCTCTTTTCTTCTCACTTCTTTTCTCTCTCCTTTGTGTTCTCTCTCTGTTACTTTCTTATCTTCCACTTTCTCTATTTTTTTTCTTTACTCTTCTCTCTTCTTCTCTACGTCTTTCTCCCGTCTGCTTCCCTCTCATTTCCTCTTCTCTCTCTGTCTTGTTACCCATCTTCTCTCCATTCTTCTCTCTTTCCTTCTCTCTTAGCTCTCTTCTCTCTTATCCCTCTTCTCTTTCTCCCTGCGACTCTCTAATCTTCCCTTCCTTCTTCTTTCAGTCTCCTCTTCTTTTTCATTCTCCTTCCTTCTCCTTTCTTTTCATCTTCTCACCCCTCTTCTCTCCTTTGCTCTTCTTCCTCTGTTTCTCTCTACTCTCTCTTCTTACTTTCTTTCTCCTTCTCGCTGTTCTTTTTCTTTTCTCCCCTTTTCTCTTTCTTTCTGTTAGTTCTTCTTCTTCTTCTTCTTCACAATTCACACAAACAAAATTTTTCTAATTGAATATTCAACTTCAGGAATATTTGAAGCTGAATTTTCCGCCTGTTCAAATTCTTTGTGAATTCCTCCCCGGCCAGGTGATATTTTCTGCTCCTCTCTCACGACAATGTGGACACAATGCTGATTATTCTTACACTAGTGAATAAATCTGCTACAGGAGATATCGGCACCTGAGTCCCATTGAAATGAATGGAGATTGGTCTCAGACAGAATTTGAGCTGACTTTGAGGTAGAATCTGCCTTAAATTCGGTGCCAAATTCCTCCATGTGAACTGTTCCTTTCCTTCCTTCCCTCTCACGTAGGGTTGAGCCAATCTTGAGATTTCAGGATCGATTTTAAAATCTGATTTCCGATCATTTTCCAGCCTATCCCGATCGTGAAATTTGCTCAATCGCCGATCAGGATCTGATCTTTCCAGATCCCGAATGCCCAACCCTACTCTTACGTCTTCTTCTCTCTGTCCTGCCTTCCTTTGTGTTCTTCTTGTCTCACCTGACTCTCTTTTCCATTCCCCTTCCCTCCTATTTTCTCCCTTCCCCTCTCATTTCCTTTTCTACTTACTAAATCTCTCAAAATCTCAATCTAATTGAACTTTTTTTTATTTTTTTTTATTTCAATCCTATAATATTAGTGCAGCTTCAATCAGACTCACTTTAAAGCCTTAAAATACCACCAGTCAATCAATGGGTTAAAATTAGAACTTAATTCTATACAAAGTAAGAACAGCGCCCCCTAGGCGTATCCTTGCTTTTACAGAATTGTGAATAAAATTCCAGCATTTCAGTAAAGACTGACACAAAGATGAAACAATAGAATGTGTTAAATAAATAACATTAAATTCATTCAACAATGTCAGGTTTGGGTGAGACCCTTCTGTGGACTCTACAATAATAATAGTCTATGGCATTTCCTAAAATAACATGTTCTCCGAGCCTGAATTGACCGTCAGTAATTTCCGCCTTCCCCGGACTCTTCTATAAATTGTGTTATATTTATAGCCCATCTGAATATGATAAGAATACGGCAGATGAAAGTCCTATCATGACACCGCCACCTGATAATCTAGGTTTGTCCCAGGGAGACACTTTCATTAGTAAATGTCACCGAAGTGGACAACTCAATCCCCAAACAATTAGAGAAGTAGACTATTCCCAGCTGCCGCGTTCTCCGTCGCCGGCCCCCTCCCCCTTCCATACCAGATTTTCGAGCTTACTTCAGGCTCGCCGCATGCAAACAGACACAGGCCTATAAATTGCACTTTCAAGTAAGCAAATTGCGCGTTTCGCGGAGATGAAGTGGGCAATTAGCAGCTTCTAATTCAACAAACTAAGGACCCTGATTTGTAGTCTTGGCAATGGAGGAAACGTGCAGCGCGCTGGAAAAAAAAATGTGGCTGCGTACGGCGTTCAAAGCTTCAACGCAATTCACATTATTCCGGCACTAATCTCTTAGATTTCTCTCTCTCTCCGGAACAGCTGGCCTCATTAAAACAGTATCTGTAGGAACGGGTGAGCAGCTTCTGCATAACCTCTTCAATGCTGGGGGCAGCCGCGCACCGCCAGGCGCAGCGAGAACGTGCCAAATAGTGAGTCAGTGGGAAAGAAAAACTGAATTTACTGCAGAAAACAACCCAGCGGTCTATAAAGAGGAGCCAGAATGTGACCTGTGCAGGGGCCAGAGCTGGGTTATTAGGAAACGGCACCGCGGCACGGCGACAGGGGCCCCTCACCTACGCCAGATGAAACTGTACTGGCTGTACTTAAAGGGATTGTGCCATTAAAGATGGGGGATAGGGGGATAAGTGTCGCCGCTGGGGGTAAAAAGACTGGGGCCCCTGTGATCTGAAGGACCAAAAAGTAGGGTTGAGCGATTGTGTTCGGAAAACATCAGATTCTGATCTGCAATCGAGAATATTCACGATTGCCATCGGAATTCCGAACACAATCTTTTTAGGTGGGATCGAGATCGGTGATTATTTCCCACAATGCTTTGCTACTGGCTAAGCATTGTGGGAAAAGCTAACAATGTTAGCCTTCACACTGAGTATACGCTCCGCTCATTCTGAGCGGAGTGTATACTCAGAGTGAAGGCTCCACTGCGGTTCCATAGGAATGAATTGAAGCAGCCGGCACACAGCCTTAACCCCCTGCACGAGGGCTGCATCCATTCATTCTAATGGGAGACTAGCTAACATCTCTAGTATCTACTTACCTGCAGAGATGGCTGGTCCGGTGCCCACTGTTCTCGTTCTTCTTCGTCTCGCTGCCCCTGCCTCCCAGGTTATTGTTAAAGAGCTAGGAAGAAGGCAGGGCTTGAGGCTTAGGAGAGTGTGGGCGGGTACAGGGCGGGGAAATGTGACGTCTCCCCTCCCAGTACCCGCCCACACTCTCCTAACCTGGGAGGCGGGAGCAGTGAGGCAAAGAAGAACGAGAACACCAGGCACTGGACCAGCCATCTCTGCAGGTAAGTGGACTCCAGGGGGGCTAAGTAGCCAGAGGATTAAAAAAAAAAATCACTACACAGCGTGGATTCTAACAATTAAAGCGATCAATTGTTAGATTCCATGCTGTATAGTGAATAGGATTGTTTTTAAAATCCGATCTCCGATTAATAAAAAAATCCTATTGACTTGCATTGGGATCGGAATTGGGATCGAGATCGGGTTCGAATGAAAAATGATCAGAAATCGGATTTCAAAATTGATCCTGAAAAGTCAAGATCTGCTCAACCCTACCTCTAAGTCCTCCTTGTGCTCCAATCACTTGTATGTGTCTGCGCACAGTGGCAGAAATCCCATAGAAGAGAATGGAGCACTGTACACACAACTGCACTGGAGCTCCACTCATAAAGAGGATTTTGGGGAAGTTTCAGTCTTACGATTGCTGAGGGGACCCAGTGGTCAAAACCTAAGCCCAGTGATCAGACACTTATTCCTGTCCTGTGTATAAGGGATAAATGTCTTTCATGGCACAACCCTTTACATGGTCACTTCACTCCATTTTATTAAACTGACTTTCACTCTGAAATCTCTTCTCTATCCACTTCAATATACAGTAGTCTGTGGGTCTATAGAAGTCTATGGAGAGGAGAGAGTAGGAGCTGAGGAAGACAGAAGCCGAGAGACATAGACATTGGCCCAGATTTACTATTGTGGTTAGGACACTGGGGTAAACATGGCACATCTTTGGCACAATGTGGCACATCTTGGTGCATCCAGCTTAGGATAACATTGTTGTGCTGGACATGTGGGTCTGGATAGTGGATTAAGTGCAACACAATCTGCAAAAATGTTACCAAATATTGTCAAAAAAATTCTTACTCAAAGTAAGCCACCAAAAAGGAGAAATCAATGTAGACTAGAGAGTGTAAATATACCGGGGGTGCGGGAAGGATTCGGAGCCCTTTAAATGTTTCACTCTGTTTCATTGCAGCCATTTGCTAAAATCAAAAAAGTTCATGTTATTTCTCAGTAATGGACACTCAGCCAAATCTTCACAGAAAAAAAAAACAGAAATGTAGAGATTTTTGCGCATTTATTAAAAAAGAAAACCTGAAATCTCCCCCGGCCATAAGTATTCACCCCTTTGCTTTGAGTATTTGCCCCTTCTGAGCTCGAACAGCCCGGAGTCTTTCCCATCTGGATTTGGGGATCCTCTGCCATCCTTCCTTGCAGATCCACTCCAGTTCCGTCAGGTTGAATGGTGAATGTTGTTGGACGCCATTTTCAGGCTCCATTGGGTTGAGGTCGGGGCTCTGGCTGGGCCAGTCAGGAATGGTCACAGGGTTGTTCCGCGGCCGCTCCTTTGTTATTTTAGCCATGTGCTCAGGGTCATTGTCTTGTTGAAAGGTGAAGCTTCAGCCCAGTCTGAGGTCCAGAGCGCTCTGAGAGGTTTTCTTCCAGGACATCTCTGTACTTGGCCGCATCATCTTTCCTTCCATTACAACCAGTCGTCCTGTCCCTGTCCATAGCCTGATGCTGCCACCTCCACGTGTCACTGTTGGGATTGTATTGGGTAGGTGATAAGCAGGGCCTGGTTGTCTTCACACAGACCGCTTAGAATTACTGCCAAAAAGTTCAATCTTCATCTCATTATTGCAGAGAATCTTATTTCTCATAGTCTTGGAGTCCTTCATGTGATTTTTGACTTTCCTATGTCTTGCACTGAGGAGAGGCTTCCTTCGGGCCCCTCTGCCATAAAGCCCCAACTGCTGGAGGCCGCAGTAATAGGTGACTTTGTGGAACTTTCTCCCATCCCCCTCCTGCATCTCTGGAGCTCAGCCACACTGATCTTTGGGTTCTTCTTTACCGCTCACCAAGGTTCTTCTCCGGCTATTGCTCAGTTTGGCTGGACGACCAGGTCTAGGAAGAATTCTGGTCATCCCAAACTTCTTCCATTAGAGGATTATGGAGGCCGCTGTTGCCTGAGGAACCTTGAGTGCCGCAGGAATTCTTGTGTATCCTTGGCCAGATCTGGGCCTTGCCACAATCCTGTCTCTGAGCTCCTTGGGCAGTTCCTTTGACCTCCTGATTCTCCTTTGCTGTGACCTGCGCTGTGAGCTGTGAGGTCTTATATAGACAGGTCTGCGCCTTTACTAATCAAGTCCAATCAGTTTAATTAAACTCAAGTGGACTCCAAAGAAGGAGAAGAAGCATCTCAAGGAGGATCAGAAGGAAATGGACACATGTGAGTTACATATTATGGTCACAACAAAGGCTCCGAATACTTATGGCCGGGGGAGAACTCAGGTTTTCTTTTTTTTAATAAATTTGCAAAAATATCTGCATTTCTGTTTTTTTGTGATAAATCCGATGAATCTTCCTAAGTTTACACCATCTATGTATTAGTAAATCTGGACCAGCTAAATAGGAAATGTATAACAGAATGATGAAAAAAAATACTGCATTCACATTAAGTCACACTGAGACAATCCAGTAAAAAAATATAAGTCTTTATCTACAGTCCTATGAAAAAGTTTGGGCACCCCTATTAATCTTAATCATTTTTAGTTCTAAATATTTTGGTGTTTGCAGCAGCCATTTCAGTTTGATATATCTAATAACTGATGGACACAGTAATATTTCAGGATTGAAATGAGGTTTATTGTACTAACAGAAAATGCGCAATATGCATTAAACCAAAATTTGACCGGTGCAAAAGTATGGGCACCCTTATCATTTTATTGATTTGAATACTCCTAACTACTTTTTACTGACTTACTGAAGCACAAAATTGGTTTTGTAACCTCAGTGAGCTTTGAACTTCATAGCCAGGTGTATCCAATCATGAGAAAAGGTATTTAAGGTGGCCAATTGCAAGTTGTTCCCCTATTTGAATCTCCTCTGAAGAGTGGCATCATGGGCTACTCAAAACAACTCTCAAATTATCTGAAAACAGATCATTCAACATAGTTGTTCAGGGGAAGGATACAAAAAGTTGTCTCAGAGATTTAACCTGTCAGTTTCCACTGTGAGGAACATAGTAAGGAAATGGAAGAGCACAGGGACAGTTCTTGTTAAGCCCAGAAGTGGCAGGCCAAGAAAAATATCAGAAAGGCAGAGAAGAAGAATGGTGAGAACAGTCAAGGACAATCCACAGACCACCTCCAAAGAGCTGCAGCATCATCTTGCTGCAGATGGTGTCACTGTGCATCGGTCAACTATACAGCGCACTTTGCACAAATAGAAGCTGTATGGGAGAGTGATGAGAAAGAAGCCGTTTCTGCAAGCACGCCACAAACAGAGTCGCCTGAGGTATGCAAAGGCACATTTGGACAAGGCAGCTTCATTTTGGAAGAAGGTCCTGTGGACTGATGAAACAAAGATTGAGTTGTTTGGTCATACAAAAAGGCGTTATGCATGGCGTCCAAAAAAAACAGCATTCCAAGAAAAACACTTGCTACCCACTGTAAAATTTGGTGGAGGTTCCATCATGCTTTGGGGCTGTGTGGCCAATGCCGGCATCGGGAATCTTGTTAAAGTTGAGAGTCGCATGGATTCCACTCAGTATCAGCAGATTCTTGAGAATAATGTTCAAGAATCAGTGACGAAGTTGAAGTTACGCCGGGGATGGAGATTTCAGCAAGACAATGATCCAAAACACCAAATCGACTCAGGCATTCATGCAGAGGAACAATTACAATGTTCTGGAATGGCTATCCCAGTCCCCAGACCTGAATATCACTGAACATTTGTGGGATGATTTTTTTTTCTTTTTTTTTTTTAAATGTAGATTGTGAGCCCCACAATGTACATTTTTTCCCTATCAGTATGTCTTTTTTGGAATATGGGATGGAAATCCATGCAAACACGGGGAGAACATACAAACTCCTTGCAGATGGTTTTTTGCTCTTGGTGGGATTTGAACACCAGGACTCCAGCACTGCAAGGCTGCAGTGCTAACCACTGAGCCACCGTGTGGCCCCCTTTTGTGGGATGATTTGAAGCGGGCTGTCCATGCTCGGCGACCATCAAACTTAACTGAACTTGAATTGTTTTGCAAAGAGGAATGGTCCAAAATACCTTCATCCAGGATCCAGGAACTGATTAAAAGCTACAGGAAGCGACTAGAGGCTGTTATCTTTGCAAAAGGAGGATCTACTAAATATTAAGGTCACTTATCTGTTGAGGTGCCCATACTTTTGCACCGGTCAAATTTTGGTTTAATGCATATTGCACATTTTCTGTTAGTACAATAAACCTCATTTCAATCCTGAAATATTACTGTGTCCATCAGTTATTAGATATATCAAACTGAAATGGCTGCTGCAAACACCAAAATATTTAGAACTAAAAATGATTAAGATTAATAGGGGTGCCCAAACTTTTTCATAGGACTGCATATGTGTCCTGCATGAGCCGATACCTGCTAATAAAAAAGACAGAGAAAATAAGGAAGCAGATTCCCTTTACTTACTGTGGGCAGTGAATGGACACTAGTCTGAGACAACCAGTTCAGGGAGAACCGAAAACTATAGATAAAGCTGCAAGGGGGGGGGGGGATGTAAAATAATGCTGAAAAAATGGACAATTTTAATAGTTATTATATACAGGAGATACCCAGATTATACCAGCATTGTCCATATCACTATACACAAGAAGATATATTAGGGTATACCACCTGTCATATATAATTATATAGAGTATATACCCAGGTTATACCGGCTGTACATATATAATTATATAGAGTATATACCCAGGTTATAGCAGCTGTACATATATAATTATATACAGTATATACCCAGGTTATACCGGCTGTACATATATAATTATATAGAGTATATACCCAGGTTATACCGGTTGTACATATATAATTATATAGAGTATATAACCAGGTTATACCGACTGTACATATATAATTATATACAGTATATACCCAGGTTATACTGGCTGTACATATATAATTATATACAGTATATACTCAGGTTATATCGGCTGTACATATATAATTATAGACAGTATATACCCAGGTTATAACGGCTGTACATATATAATTATATACAGTATATACCCAGGTTATACCGGCTGTACATATATAATTATATACAGTATATACCCAGGTTATACCGACTGTACATATATAATTATATACAGTATATACCCAGGTTATACCGGCTGTACATATATAATTATATACAGTATATACCCAGGTTATACCGGCTGTACATATATAATTATAGACAGTATATACCCAGGTTATATCGGCTGTACATATATAATTATATACAGTATATACCCAGGTTATACCAGCTGTACATATAGAATTATATACAGTATATACCCAGGTTATACTGGCTGTACATATGTAATTATATACAGTATATACCCAGGTTATACCAGCTGTACATATAGAATTATATACAGTATATACCCAGGTTATACCAGCTGTACATATAGAATTATATACAGTATGTACCCAGGTTATACCGGCTGTACATATATAATTATATAGAGTATATACCCAGGTTATACCGGCTGTACATATATAATTATATACAGTACATACCCAGGTTATACCGGCTGTACATACATAATTATATAGAGTATATACCTAGGTTATACCGACTGTACATATATAATTATATAGAGTATATACCCAGGTTATACCGGCTGTACATATATAATTATATACCATATATACTCAGGTTATATCGGCTGTACATATATAATTATAGACAGTATATACCCAGGTTATACCGGCTGTACATATAGAATTATATACAGTATATACCCAGGTTATACCGGCTGTACAGATAGAATTATATACAGTATATACCCAGGTTATACCGGCTGTACATATATAATTATATACAGTATATACCCAGGTTATACCGGCTATACATATATAATTATATACAGTATATACCCAGGTTATACCGGCTGTACATATATAATTATATATAGTATATACCCAGGTTATACCGGCTGTACATATATAATTATATACAGTATGTACCCAGGTTATACCGGCTGTACATATATAATTATATAGAGTATATACCCAGGTTATACCGGCTGTACATATAGAATTATATACAGTATATACCCAGGTTATACCGGCTGTACATATATAATTATATACAGTATATACCCAGGTTATACCGGCTGTACATATAGAATTATATACAGTATATACCCAGGTTATACCGGCTATACATATATAATTATATACAGTATATACCCAGGTTATACCGGCTGTACATATATAATTATATAGAGTATATACCCAGGTTATACCAGCTGTACATATATAATTATATACAGTATATACTCAGGTTATACCAGCTGTACATATATAATTATATACAGTATATACCCAGGTTATACTAGCTGTACATATATAATTATATACAGTATATACCCAGGTTATAACGGCTGTACATATATAATTATATACAGTATATACCCAGGTTATACCGGCTGTACATATAGAATTATATACAGTATATACTCAGGTTATACCAGCTGTACATATATAATTATATACAGTATATACCCAGGTTATAACGGCTGTACATATATAATTATATACAGTATATACCCAGGTTATACCGGCTGTACATATAGAATTATATGCAGTATATACCCAGGTTACACCGGCTGTACATATAGAATTATATACAGTGTATACCCAGGTTATACCGGCTGTACATATATAATTATATACAGTATATACCCAGGTTATACCGGCTGTACATATATAATTATATACAGTATATACCCAGGTTACACCGGCTGTACATATATAATTATTTACAGTATATACCCAGGTTATACTGGCAGGGTACATACCACTCTATACCTGTATATAACCATAATTAAATGTATATATTGTACGTATATAATTCTATATGTGATCTTTGGGATGTCTCTATTACTCGTGTAGTTTGATGAGATCACTAAGTTCGCCATTGTCAGACATCTTTTCTTCCTTGACTATGATTTGGGTGCAGCCGTCACTTTGTGACATTTTTGAACCATCTGCAGAAATCTCCGATATTATTATATAAATATTGTGGATTTACAATCTGATGTCGCAGCTGAAAAAAAACTCCTAATAAAATGATGGTGGAATAAAAGCGTTGCAGAAACATCTGTATTCTATAAATCCCAAGTCTCAGGGTCTGGCATGTGAACTCCATGGACAAATACAGCAACAGTGACACTTACTGGCCAAATACATTACATTACATTATAGGATTATTTGAGATGAGCGAGTAGTGAAATATTCGTTATTCGTTATTTGTTACGAATAGCATCTCAATATTGGACTATTGGAACGAATATCGAACCCCATTATAGTCTATGGGGAAAAAAAGCTTTGTTTCAGGGGATCCCACCATTCAACTCACGAGAGTCACCAAGTCCACTATGACACCCCAGGAAATGATGCCAACACCCTGGAATGTAACTGGGACAGCAGGGGAAGCATGTCTGGGGGATCTAACAAAGCCCAAGTCACTGTATTACGTCGTGATCCCTGTCAGCTTGCGATATACAGGAGCTGACTTTTTCCCATAGGAATGCATTGACCAGCGTTGATTGGACGAATGCCATACAGAGTACAGCATTCGGCCAATCAACGCTGGTTCTGCCGGAGGCTCGTCTGTGAGGAGGCGGAGTCTAATATCAGACCAGAATGGAGACTGCTGTGGACTGATCTTAGACTCCGCCTCCACCGGCAGAACCATCGTTGATTGTCTGAATGCTATACTCTGTATGGCATTCGTCCAATCAACTTGGTCAATGCATTCCTATGCCGAGATGTAGCAGTGCTGGCCGTGCGCGCAGCTTGGCTACTCCAAAGATGCAGTCGGAGATGAAGCAGAGCTGGCCATGTGCTGAGCTCGGCTTCTCCGGAAATGCAGCCAAGCTGAGAGTGCAGCGGGCTTCAACGCACACTCAGCACTGCTACATATCAGATGCAACAGAGCTAAGTGTGCGTTGAATCCTGTTGCACACTCAGCTCTGCTGCATCTCTGTGTGTGCTGAGCTCTGCCGCTTCTCTGTGTAGCAGTGCTGTGTCAGTACTGCCACATCTGAGTTTGGACCACAATGGAAACTGCTGTGGACAGATCTTAGACTCCGCCTCCTCCGGCAGTACCAGCGTTGATTGGCCGAATGCAGTACACTGGCCAATCAACGCTGGTCAATGCATTCCTATGGGAAATGCATATCACAAGCTGACAGGGATCCCGACCAGACAGAGCCCCAAAGAGCTGGGTGAGTGACATCCCCCCTAAATAAAGGTAATCCCTAGCTATCCCTGCCTGTACATCTGTCCCTGTCTCACAGTCACATAGTTCACAGTCTCATATGACCCGGATATTAAATCCACCATTCGTATAAATTGGAGGTCACCTGATTTCGGCCGCCAATTACTTTTTCTGATTTTTTCCGATGCCTCCATTGTCTTAGTTCCTGTCCCACCTCCCCTGCGCAGTTATTGGTGCAAAAAAAGCGCCAGGGAAGGTGGGAGGGGATACAAATTTTTAGTGCGTTTGCCTCGTGGTGTTCAATTCCAATCGAATACCCTGAATGGCCTGATATCCGATTGAACAGTGTTGGCTCATCTCTAATGATTATATTATATTGTGATATTAATATGAAACATGAACCAAATTACCAGATTCTGGAATCAAGATGAAAATCTTGTCAGGGTCATCACTGTGTTGTGTTCTTGGTCTTCTTCTAAGCAGCGACTAGTTTGGTGTTGTCTGACTAAAATGTGGAGTGTGAAATTTTCTTTGCCACTTATCTAGACTGCTCAGTAAATCGCAACACTGATCGGACTAAATCATGATGGGCTTGGCCGTCCAGGACTCAAGGGGTTGGTGTTTGTTCCATGGCCTTTCCATTCCCCGGTCTTGTCTCTGTGGATTCCTTTGCATGTTCTCTCTACCCAGTAGGATGTGACCGATCCTTGACTCTCTCCAAGGGCCCCTATAGGAGCCGCGGGGTCTACTTCACCCCCTTAGACATTCAATCCAAAAAATAACAGAAAAGCAAATGTAACGTTCTTTCACTTGATGCTTCATTAATAGGAATTCCGCCTATACATTACAATAAACCAGTCCTGTCCCGTTGCCAAACCTGTCGCTCTGAACGGGGAAAAACAAAATAGTGTTAAATTTGTAATTACACTTCAAAAATGGAAAAATGTGATTCCAAAAAGTCAAAGAAGGCTTCGAAACCCGTAATGAAAAGTTAATAAATCACCGCCCGTGACAAGCCGTTTCCAAGGACGAAACGCAAGAATTCTTTCATTTGTAATTTTTTTTTTTTTTTTTTACAGAAATTGCCATTTTATAAACAAGTCAAAAACAAAAAAAAAATTGACTTATTCATAATGAATTTCTAAGCTGGATTGACTCCGGTATCAGGGGACAGGTCTACTCGTGTTCCCTAAATTGACAGAACATAAAAGCAGGTGAAACCTTTTCCTTTTGTAAAGTGTCAGTCAAAGGCGTTCAATAAAAAAAAAAAAAGAAATTAAAAATAATATGAAATAAAAAATTTGCATATTCATTGTCGGAGCATCTGCTCTCCATATTCCACTTAAATTGAGATTGCACGCTTTTTTTTTTTTCCTTTTTTGACTGACAAGTCAAATTATTTTTCTGTCCAAACGCGTCTATGAGCAATCGCAAGCGTAAATTTCGTTCCGTTTTGTTTTTCCTTCGAAACTTCCGAGTGTCATTAAGTTGGAGAACAAATGCAATAATCAAAAAGAGTAGATTTTCGAAGTTTCTTTAAATTTTTTTTTCCTCTTTTTTTTTCCCCCCCTCCAGTGGGGAGTCCCAATCTGGGTGTAATTTGTCTCTCTCATTGATTAAATCATCATCAGAAGTAGTCTCTGTATCAAAGGAACATCAGACGTCTCTTTCTGCATTTCTGAATCTTAAGCAGACCTCAATCACTGGAGTTTGATTGTTGAGACTCTTAAAAAGATATCAGTTCTCTTTTTTTTTCCTGATTTAAGTGGCTACACCTTCAATTAGACAGACTTTTTGGAACCAAGTTTTTGGAACGGAACGACGGTGTTGCGACACATCCTTGGAGTGAATGGAATCCTTGGAATTCAAAAAGATACATAAATGGAATCTGGTGATCTGTACATAACCAAATCAAAAAGTTTCTATTTGTTACAAATTTAATTTTTTTGTTTGTTTTTTTAATCATTACAATGCTGTAATTTAGAAATATGATATGTACAGATACGTCCTTCCTTACCTTTGTTCTTGGCTCGGTGTGCCCAGGTATAGGTGAGCTTTATAAAACAGTATGATTTAGTGATATTCTGTCATGTGATGTCTGTCTTCTATATGTTTGCCAGCATATCATAACCAAACTAAGGGTGGACACTTTTGGGGAAATGGCTGGTGGAGAATAGTAGTGCTGGGGCCATTAGACACATTGGAGGCAGAACAGCCCGAGGTCCATACTAGAAAGCGAGTTTACACAGGGTGTAATATATACCCCATTACCACCCCCTCTAATCACCCATCCACCCCCAGACATTACCACCCCCACCCCCCTAATCACCTATCCACCCCTGGACATTATCACACCCCCCCCCCCAATCACCCATCCACCCCTGGACGTCCCATTACTGCCCCCTCTAATCACCCATCCACCCCCGGACATTACCCCCCCCCAATCACCCATCCACCCCTGGACGTCCCATTGCTGCCCCCTCTAATCACCCATCCACCCCCAGACATTACCACCCCCCTAATCACCGATCCACCCCCGGACATTACCACCCCCACTAATCACCCATCCACCCCTGGACGTCCCATTACTGCCCCCTCTAATCACCCATCCACCCCTGGACATCCCATTACTGCCCCCTCTAATCACCCATCCAACCCATATGTCCCAACCCAACAACCTCCCCCACCACCATACCAACCACTCTCTTTGGTACCAATAAAGTTCTTGTGATTTGATTTAATTCGATTTGATGAGAAGCGGAAACTCTAAATCCTACTCGGAGAATAGGAGGCGACTGTGGAGATCGCTGCCCAACATGTGTCCACTGGCCACCGAATGGGGGGAAGATGAGACCCCATGGACTGTTATATCCCAAATCACACATCCATCCACTTTTTTCATGCTGGGGCACCATAGAGGGGAACAATGGAGGACATTTTTTTAATACAGGGGCTGAGATATTGTTTATTTTGGGGGAATGGTGGGGGATTATATTTTTAATTTGGGGGACACATTGTAGGCTTATATTATTTTAAAGGGAGTGTCACCAGACCCCAGCATATCACCCCAGCCCTGCAGATATATAAGCTATGGTGCCACATGTTGGGTGGCGGGGCAGTTGGCAGGGTTGTTAGCGGAGGACATTGCCGCGCCCCGGGCTGCTGACTTCTCCTATGACTGACCATCCAGCAATAATGTATAATAATATTACCGCACTTTAGTAACACACAATACAGCACAAGGCAGCGGCGGTTGACCGGCACCTGATTGACACTAATCGCTGCCCCTGATCGGCCTCTTCGGGCAGATTTATTGTAGATTTTAATTACATCTATTAAAAAAGTTTATTTTTATTGACTAAGAAGCAGAATGTTCAGTTTTCTCTCTTTGTGGAACTGGTTATAGTAATATTATTGTGGGTATTTTTTATCTAAGAAGCCGCATGCGGGCTTATTATATTCCGGTGCACGGTGAGGCATGTTTTATTCAGAGAGCGCACTGCGGGAAATCTTAGTTCACAGAGCACAAGTAAGGAGAGGTGAACTGCTCGGAACTAGAACGGTCCGTTACAAGATTTCCAAAAATGTTGGGTATGGCCAAACCTGGTGTTTTTGGGTTTTCGCCAGTATGCAAATGAGTTCTCTCGCCGCACTGGGGGCGTCCCCAATGCTGCAAGAGAACTCTCCAACGCCTCTTCTATCTTCTTCATGAACCGGGTCTTCACCCATCTTCTTCCGAGGGTTGGCTTCAAACTTCTAGGCCTCGGCCGACTGTACATACCCGCCGCCACAAGAAAATGACAGCTTACAATACTGGGGCTTTGCCGTAGAAGTTTGAAGCCAACCCCTGGAAGAAGATGCGTGAAGACCTCGTTCCAGAAGAAGATGGAGGCATAGTTGGAGAGTTCTCTCGCAGCATTGGGGACTCCCCCAGTGCCGTGAGAGAACTTATTTCCATACTGACGACAAACGGGATTTTAACCAACCGGTGGCACGGAGAGGACATCTAAAGGTAGGAAAAGAACAGCCTTTCTTTAGGCTATTCCATCACATCAACAAGAAAAGGTTTTTAATGGTAGAATACCTTTAACTCTCCAAGATGGCGGGAACAACCTCTCTGCCGTGTTCTGCCAAAAATGGTCTGCAAACTTCTCATAGCGGAATCTGGCCTGTTTTTTAACTACTGAGCCATATACATCTGTGATCTCCTGGTTTTGACTCCAGTCTGTTCCTGACCGCCGCACCTCTGCCGCCTTCCATGACTATTGACAAGTCTTGAGACCACTGACCCCATGCTGCCGGCCCTGACCTCCGCCTGTGATCCATATGAGCGTACCCTGTGCACTTGGCTCATTTGCTCGCACCAATATTGTACACATGTTGGGGAAAAAAAAGGTTTTTGCTTAAAAATTTCCAAGAAATTTTCAAAAATGTCATCCTTTTCTCATGTGTAACATTCCCGGCTCTCCTTGTTACTTCGGCTATGTTTTTGTTTCCTCCATGTAAAGTCAGACCCGTCATGATGCCCGCTCATCCCATCTCTTCCTTAGCTTTACACTATATATCTTGTTTTTTCCAATCCAGCCGGCGCATTTGCATTTTGATGAGCTCTTGACTCGTTAAAAGATTATAAAGAGAGGAGCGGAAAAAAAAAAAACGATATGATACAACCGATAGAATGGAAAAGCTTTTAAGCCTGAAGGTATCAGAAGGTCAAATGAGCCCAACGCTGATAACAGCTGAGGTCACTTCACAGCCATCCCGGGCCTAAAATCATTTGTAAAAATGAAATGGATTTCTGATGTGAATTTCGCCCTTGAATGTTCACTGTTTAAAGGTATTTTCTACCCCCCACCCAGCCACGTTCCTCCCAAGGTTCTGCTGTTATTTCTTCATTTTTATTTCCTATCGAGAGTGTATAAAGTTGGGGTTGTAAGAATTCCAGACGTCTCCAGGCGCCGATGAGGAAGAAATTGGTGTCGCGGGAGCAGCTGAAGGTCTATACAAATGTATCACAATGTGTAATAAAAGAACAATGGCCCGCTCTTCATTGTCTATTCCTTCCATTGGATACTTTTTATCATTTCGGAATATTTTTGGAAATAGATTGTTGATTTATTCATTGGTAGAGAATCGGCATAGACAATGTGATGTAGTTGGGGGCTCTTGGGTTAGAAGAACATTAGATAGATAGATGGGATGGTGGAGGACCTTGGCCAATGACTTAACTTGCCCCTTCCCACGATTGGGCCATTGCAGTCTAATAGACCTTCCCCAGATCATTGCACTTGGATTCTGTTTGGTAGAGATGAATGGAGCAAAAGGCCAGTTCAGACGGGTCCTCTAAAGAGTCACAGAACCCCCATTCTTGAGACTGGTGGGGATCAGATGAGCCCCCATAATCAGAAATGTATCCGTAATCCTGTGGACTATATATCTTTGTAGACATTAGTGGATATGGCTCCTACACACAACCATGGAATTAAATGGGTTCCCCGATTCGGCACCATCTTCGACTTTGGGTAGACCACCCACTAGAGTAAAGATCCTGGGTCTGCTCTGACCTCCTGAGGCTCCCACTGCAAGAGATAAACTGCAATTTTATGGAGACTCCGACACGGTTCCAAGTGCCCAGGGCTGGATTCTGGGGCTCTGCTTCCACCTGCTGGCAGATTCTCTGGGGTATTCCAGAAGTTTCCTGACCAGGGATCAGCAAACCGGCTAATCATGAACGAGATTTGATACAAGTTACCTAATAATGTTGGATTTGACCATCCGAGAATCATTATTATACTCGGAGCGGGGTTGCAGACAAAAGCAATTCATACTCATCCCTCCACATTCCACCGTGTGGTCTTCTTTCTCCGAGTCTTCCAAGGGGTTGTTAGTGATCCTCGGCCACCCCTAAGGTCTATTACTGGGCTTCAGCAGTGTTTGGGGGGAGCGTCAACATCATGAGGCTTTGACTCTGTTTGTCATGCTCCCACATGACCTCAAACGACCTCACGTGATCCCTCAGGCACAAGCAAAAACTGAAGTTTTGATCCCGAGCCGCTGATGTAACCCAGAGATCAAAAAAGGCTAAAAGACGCTGGGACAGAAGATCTAATACCAAGGTAAAAAAAAAAAAAAGTGAGTATAAGGTGTTTTTTTATTTTTCTGATTCACTCCACACTGAAACTTCCAAACCAGACTAAGTATCACAAATTGTTTGGTTTTTAACAAAATAAATAAATTTGGGATTGGAGGCAAGTGGAGGTGTACATTATAATGTGGGGACAACTGGAGGGGAACATTATAATGTGGGGACAACTGGGGGGAATATGATAATGTGGAGACAACGGGAGGGGAACATTATAATGTGGGGACAACTGGAGGAGAACATTATAATGTGGGGACAACTGGAGGAGCACATTATAATGTGGGGACAACTGGAGGAGCACATTATAATGTGGGGACAACTGGAGGGGTACATTATAATGTGGGGACAACTGGGGGGAATATGATAATGTGGAGACAACGGGAGGGGAACATTATAATGTGGGGACAACTGGAGGAGCACATTATAATGTGGGGACAACTGGAGGAGCACATTATAATGTGGGGACAACTGGAGGGGTACATTATAATGTGGGGACAACTGGGGGGAATATGATAATGTGGAGACAACGGGAGGGGAACATTATAATGTGGGGACAACTGGAGGAGCACATTATAATGTGGGGACAACTGGAGGAGCACATTATAATGTGGGGACAACTGGAGGAGCACATTATAATGTGGGGACAACTGGAGGGGTACATTATAATGTGGGGACAACTGGGGGGAATATGATAATGTGGAGACAACGGGAGGGGAACGTTATAATGTGGGGACAACTGGAGGAGCAAATTATAATGTGGGGACAACTGGAGGAGCACATTATAATGTGGGGACAACTGGAGGGGAACATGATAATGTAGTGGCAATTGGAGGGGAACATGATAATGTGGGGACAACTGGAGGGGAACATTATAATGTGGGGACAACTGGAGGAGCACATTATAATGTGGGGACAACTGGAGGGGAACATGATAATGTAGTGGCAATTGGAGGGGAACATGATAATGTGGGGACAACTGGAGGGGAACATTATAATGTGGGGACAACTGGAGGAGCACATTATAATGTGGGGACAACTGGAGGGGAACATTATAATGCGGGGACAACTGGAGGAGCACATTATAATGTGGGGACAACTGGAGGAGCACATTATAATGTGGGGACAACTGGAGGGGAACATTATAATGTGGGGGCAACTGGAGGGGAACATGATAATGCGGGGGCAATTGGAGTGGAACATGATAATGTGGGGACAACTGGAGGGGAACATGATAATGTGGAGAAAACTGGAGGGGAACATGATAATGTAGTGGCAATTGGAGGGGAACATGATAATGTGGAGACAGCTGGAGGGGAACATTATAATGTGGGGACAACTGGAGGAGCACATTATAATGCGGGGACAACTGGAGGGGAACATTATAATGTGAGGACAACTGTAGGAGCACATTATAATGCGGGGACAACTGGAGGGGAACATTATAATGTGGGGACAACTGGAGGGGAACATGATAATGTGGGGACAACTAGAGGAGAACATTATAATGTGGGGGCAACTGGAGGGGAACATGATAATGCGGGGGCAATTGGAGTGGAACATGATAATGTGGGGACAACTGGAGGGGAACATGATAATGTGGAGAAAACTGGAGGGGAACATTATAATGTGGGGACAACTGGAGGGGAACATGATAATGTGGGGACAACTTGAGGGGAACATGATAATGTGGTGGCAATTGGAGGGGAACATGATAATGTGGGGACAGCTGGAGGGGAACATTATAATGTGGGGACAACTGGAGGAGAACATTATAATGTGGGGACAACTGGAGGGGAACATGATAATGTGGGGGCAATTGGAGGGGCACATGATAATGTGGGGACAACTGGAGGGGAACATTATAATGTGGGGACAACTGGAGTGGAACATGATAATGTAGGGGCAATTGGAGGTGAACATGATAATGTGGGGAGAACTGAAGGAGCACATTATAATTTGGGGACAACTGGGGGAGAACATTATAATGTGTGGACAACTGGAGGAGAACATTATAATGTGGAGACAACTGGAGGGGAACATTATAATGTGGGGACAATTGGAGGAGAACATGATAATGTGGGGAGAACTGGAGGAGCACATTATAATTTGGGGACAACTGGGGGAGAACATTATAATGTGTGGACAACTGGAGGAGAACATTATAATGTGGGGACAACTAGAGGGGAAAATTATAATGTGGGGACAACTGGAGGGGAACATGATAATGTGGGGGCAATTGGAGGAGAACATGATAATGTGGGGACAACTGGAGGGGAACATTATAATGTGGGGACAACTGGAGGAGAACATTATAATGTGGGGACAACTGGAGGAGCACATTATAATGTGGGGACAACTGGAGGAGAACATTATAATGTGGGGACAACTGGAGGGGAACATGATAATGTGGGGACAATTGGAGGGGCACATGATAATGTGGGGACAACTGGAGGGGAACATTATAATGTGGGGACAACTGGAGTGGAACATGATAATGTAGGGGCAATTGGAGGTGAACATGATAATGTGGGGAGAACTGGAGGAGAACATTATAATGTGGAGACAACTGGAGGGGAACATTATAATGTGGGGACAATTGGAGGAGAACATGATAATGTGGGGAGAACTGGAGGAGCACATTATAATTTGGGGACAACTGGGGGAGAACATTATAATGTGGGGACAACTGGAGGAGCACATTATAATGTGGGGACAACTGGAGGAGAACATTATAATGTGGGGACAACTGGAGGAGCACATTATAATGTGGGGACAACTGGAGGGGAAAATTATAATGGACAACTGGAGGGGAACATTATAATGTGGGGACAACTGGAGGGGAACATTATAAATTGAGGACAACTGGAGGGCAACATTATAATGTGGGGACAACTGGAGGGGAACATTATAAATTGAGGACAACTGGAGGGGACATTATAATGTGGGGGTAACTGGAGGGAAACATTATAATGTGGGGACAACTGGAGGGGAACATTATAATGTGGGGACAACTGGAGGAGCACATTAGAGTGTGGGGGCATATCATATTAGGCTGACTGTAGGGACATTATACTCTGTGGGAGTACAAAGAAATGTATAGGAATGGGCAGAGTTCACGTAGAAGAGGGTGAGCTAAATTCGCTGCATGTTCCTCACACATGATTTCCCTCTTTCTACTCATTGACATTTGGGAGGTAAAGCCTCGGACATGATGTCTTTGAGAAGAGAGGCTCATAGGAGGTGAGGGAAGATGAGAATGAGGAGGTTTTTTATTTTTTACATCTCCTCTAGACCTCCATCTTTTCGACCGGAAGTGAATCAGGGACCTGAGCCACCCAAACCAAACCCAAACAAATCTTGGGAGGGTCTCCCATCTCCCTGACCTGAGGATACATCATCAATAACAATTTGGTGGAGGTCCTATCCCGGCACTCCCGCCAATCAGCACATCGCAGTGGTCGCGGTTTACCTGATCTAGCACAGCTCTGTACACTGTGTAGTGGCCGGAAAGGTTACTGCAAACCCAGTGAATAGGACTGAGCCTGCAGTACCATTTCTGACCAGAAGGAGTAGCAGGATCCCAGCCGATCCGCTAATGATGAGGATTCATAAGGACAGGTCATTCATTGTATATTCCCGAACAACCACTATAAATGATTAGATTCGGGATCAGGAGCTGGATCCATGATGATCTATTGATCGCCACAGTAGTGGACGTGCTTCATGGTCATGTTGGGTCAGCGGCGCACTACGTGGTGTTATATTGTGTGTGTATGGTGCTATAGACGACTATGAGCTGCATTGTTGTAATTGTATTTTCAGACACTAGATGGCGAGATAGTGCTGTGAGATTATATGTATATACAGTATACTGGGTGGAGGGGATAATATACTGCTCTTGTGTTCATGTTTTGTATATACTATAAGATACACCTGGTATATACTCTGTAGGTGATGGCGGACATATAATTGTCTGAGACACTGGCCAGAAACAGAGACTCTGCCGAAAATAACAGACCCAGAATCTCTGATGTATAGATGTAGCCAAACGTCTGCAATTGGTCTACTTGCTGCAGCGTGGTGTCATTGGTCGCTACGGCTGACTGAGACCATTTTTATTTTAGACCACAGTCCTATAGAAGAGAATGAATTGGTATATGGATACTACAGCTCTGTTCACACAGGGGACTTGGGCAGAGATGAATTTAAAGGGAGTGTCTGACTTTACATAATGAAGACAACAGTGAATCAGGAAGGAGCTGTGTAAATATCGCACCATTATCGGAACCAATGAGTGACCTTTGCGTTCCTCATAAGGTTAAAAGTTACAGGAGTCTTCAAAAATTTCAGCCATCTTAGAAAATTTTGCCAACCTAAATGTTGATAAGCATGCAACTATGTCATCAACTGTGACATCACCATACGAAAGGTCCTGGAAGGGCGCTAGAGAGACTTTTACAGTGTCTGCAGGAATCGATGAATCAGTGATCTACAAGAAGTCTCACTCCAACAAACTTGTGATCCAGAAGTTTTACCACCCAATGAATTGCTAAACTACAATACAATAGCACCATGTGAAAGGTCCTGGAAAGATCCTAGAGAGGATTTTCTGATTAGGGTGTCTGCAGGAATGGATAAATTACACTTCTATAAGCAGCTTCACTCCAACAAATATATAATCTATAGGTTTCATCACTCAGTGAACTGCAAAACTTCATTACACCACTGTATGAAAGGTCCTGGAAGGATCCCAAAGAAGCTTTTCTGATTATAAAGTCTGTAGGAATGAATGACGCACAGTTCTATAAGCAGCTTTGCTCCAAAAGACTTATGTTTCTTAGATTTTGCCACCCAATGAACTGAAGTTTGACACCGCTGTAGGAAAGGTCCTGGAAGGGTCCTAGAGAATCTTTTCTGTTTATAATGTCTGCAGGAATGAATGACTCACAGGCCTATAAGCAGCTTTATACCAACAGACGTAGAAATCTGAGTTTTCACCACCCAATGAACTAATAAACTGAAGTGTGACACTGTAGGAAAGGTCCTGGAAGGGTCATAGAGAATCTTTTCTGCTTATAATGTCTGCAGGAATGAATGACTCGCAGGACTATAAGCAGCTTTCCTCCAACAACTTATGTTTCTTAGATTTCGCCACCCAATGAACTAATAACTGAAGTTTGACACTGCTTTAGGAAAGGTCCTGGAAGGGTCCTAGAGAATCTTTTCTGTTTATAATATCTGCAGGAATGAATGACTCGCAGGACTATAAGCAGCTTTGTATCAATAGACTTATGAATCTGATTTTTCACCAACCAATGAACTGCTAAACTAAAGTTTGACACCGCTGTAGGAAAGGTCCTGGAAGGGCCCTAGAGAATCTTTTCTGCTTATAATGTCTGCAGGAATGAATGACTCAAAGGACTATAGATTTGCATATTCTTCTCACGGGACTATGGGCAGTTTTCTTCCAACAGACATGATCCTGAGATTTCACCAGCCAATGAACTACTAAACTAAAGTGTGACACTGTAGGAAAGGTCCTGGAAGGGCCCTAGAGAAACAGTTCAGATTACAGTGAAATGGATGAATACAGGAATGAATTACAGATCACCAAGCAGCTTCACTCCAACAAATTTATAATCCTGAGTTTTCACCAAAATGAGTTTTATTTTTTTATTTAATTGTAATTTTTTTTCTCTTTTTATTTGTCAGTTCAAAATGTTCAAATTGTTCTTGATCCAAAATTGTTCTATAACCAGGTCGAAGGGAAAATGGCTGAGGTGATGCAGGAAAGGTCTGAATTTCAGGAGGGGTACAGCAGAGGTTTCCGTCACCTCCTCTGATTGCTACGTGTGGCAGTCGGCCTGGATTACGTTAATTAGTGTTGCGATCGTCTAATCCAGAGAAACAAAAGCCGGCGAGGAGAAGAGGGGCCAAGACTTGTCGACCATTGAATTTCCGGCCTCGTAACTTGTGTTTAATCCGCACAGGGGGCTCCAACGTCTCGTCCTCTATTGTGATACGTTCTGTCATCGGGCCAAGGACCGTGTTTGTAATTAGTTCGGGGACAAATGCGTGGGATGTCGGCATTGTCAGAGAAAAGAGACATCAATTATCACCGGAAACCGGGAATATAATATTACAGCCGCCGCCGCAGAACACAGCCCACCTACCCTATAATATGGGCCACATGAACTATGGCAAGAAGCATACCCATGTTATATAAGAAGGGCGGATGATATTGTTCCACTTGATAATTCTGGTTCATGTACGAAATGCAAGAACTGCAGTGAAGACTGACACGCTAGCAGGGCAGTAGGAGAAAGGGAGCAGATATCAGAATGTTACTATTCAGAGCAATCCAGATTTGCATTACCCTCAGACAAAGATGTAACTAAATGCTCCAAAATCTGTCCCAGGTTACACCGCGCACTCTCCCCTAAACATGGCGGTATTACATCAGACTATATGAGGACGCAGAGTTAGAAAAGTCCTGATATTAGCAAAAGATGAAGATAAAAGAAAATGTCACAAGTAAAGGCCACGAGAGACTCAGCAATTCCAAAAAAATAAGAGAAAATCCGCTGACCTTTACTTACCGCGGCCCGCGATGGTCTCGTATAGCGATCAATACCGGTATAGGCCCGAGGGAGGCGACGTGCTGCCCTGACTGGAGTCCCCAGAGACATCATCACTTTCTGTTCTCAGTTATACCTGTGTGCTTTCATCTATTATCCTTGTATATTTGGGGGCCCTTTTAGGGAATTCTGGGGCTTCCTATTCTAGATCCTTGTCTATTAGTAGAGAGTGGCCGTAAAGAGCGTCTCTCTCTCTGGAGGACCCGGCCTGTCCATACATTACATTGATTTAAATGCTAAGTGTGTAATACTTTGTTTCACCAGCGGTGGCACTGCAGGGGAATAGAACACTTGATGCTTAGTCCTTTAATCCCATCCTGCGCTACGTCATACTGTTTTACCGCACTGAACGTATAGATAACTCCATGTCGGTGCAGCGCAGCCCATCCTGGCTCCTGGGGCCATCTGCAGGCATCCGAAAATACTGTGACGGGCAGATAACCTCCTCAGGTGCCATAATCAATAACAACCATGGCATCTGGCTAGTCGGGGGGAACATGCGGGTACACCCTCCCCCTGGGTCCTGCACTGTGAGATTACAAGGTGCCGCCATGGCTAATACACCTAGAGAGTCAATCCTATTAATATTATAAATGTGAAAGTTTGTGAGTTTGTGGGTTTGTGGGTTTGGATGTTTGCATGTTCGGATGTTTGTTCCTCAATCACGGAAAAACCGCTCCACCGATTTGCCTGAAATTTTCCACAAACATAGTTAATACACTCGATTGCGCAATAGGCTACTTTTCGTCACAATAGCGCACATACGTTTGTGCCAGGACCCCCACAAACCCCAAACTCACATCACCATCTCTGCAATCTCACACACTTTGGACCATAGCAAGCCACAAAATTCATATTACCCTCTACAGCCTCGCCCCTAATCCCACACAATCTCATATACATAGACTTTACCACTTTGCCCCTCACCTTACCGATACTCCAGGAGGCGCTCTATAACGCTCCGGAGCAGCCATGTTTGCCGACCCCCACCGCTCTGACAATCCGCGACACCGTCCACTCATGTCAATACCCCTAGGCGGTCTAATAAATGCAAAAAAAAAAAAGTTTAAAAAAAGTAAAAAAATATAAAAAAATAAATAAAAAGAATTAAAAATTCAAATCCCCCCCCTTTCCCTAGAACACATATAAAAGTAAAACTGTAAAACACATACATGTTACGTATCCCTGCGTCCGAAATCGCCCGCTCTACAAAGCTACACAAATATTTTTCCTGTTCGGTAAAAGCCGTAGCGGGAAAAATGGTCAAAAGTGCCAAACCGCCATTTTTTCACTGTTTTGATTCTGATAAAAATTTGAATAAAAAGTGATCAAAGCAATAACATTTCCCGAAAATGGTAGAACTACAAAGTACACCCGGTCCCGCAAAAAAAGACGCCCTCTACATCCCCGTACACGCACGTATAAAAAAGTTACGGCTGTCGGAATATGGCGACTTTTCAAAAAATAATTTTTTAACACAGTTTTGGATTTTTTTTAAGGGGTCAAAATGTAAATAAAACCATATAAATTTGGTATCCCCGGAATCGTAACGAAACACGGAATACAGGGGACATGTCATTTTGGTTGCACAGTGAACGCTGTCAAACCAAAGCCCGTAAGAAAGTCGCAGAAATGCATTTTTTCTTCAAATCCACCCCATTTTTAATTTTTTTCCTGCTTCCCAGTACATTATATAGAATAATTAATGGTGGCATCATGAAGAAAAATCTGTCCCGCAAAAATTAAGACCTCATATGGCTCTGGGAGCGGAGAAATAAAAAAATTATGGGGTTTAGAAGGAGGGGAGTCAAAAACGAAAATCAAAAAATGCCATCGGCGGGAAAGGGTTAACTTCAAATACTTCTGTCCCAAAGTCACTATGTAAAGTTTCTCACAACACCGTATATATAGCAGCTCTAATACAAAGTAACTGCAACACAAAAGTCTCACGTATTCTCTGAATTACAGCAACAACAAGATACAAAGTTACATTTCATATCCCATACCTTATACACAGTACGAAAACCTTACCCACGCCTGTATATACCCATACCTCCCAACTTTTGAAGAACCGAAAGAGGGACAAAATGTGCGGCGCGCATAGCGCGCCGCGGCAAATTTAGCCCCGCCCACTTTTGTGTTGACCCCGCCCACTCGTTAATTTTTCATGTGCCCGCACACAGTATAATCCTCCTACAGTCACCCGTAAATTATATGTCCCCCCTCTATCTCTCCCCCAGTTTCATATACACCCTTCATCTGCCCCCAGTTTCATGTCCCTCCATCTCTGCCCCCAGATTCATGTCCTCTCCATCTCTGCCCCCAGATTCATGTCCTCTCCATCTCTGCCCCCAGATTCATGTCCTCTCCATCTCTGCCCCCAGATTCATGTCCCTCCATCTCTGCCCCCAGATTCATGTCCCTCCATCTCTGCCCCCAGATTCATGTCCTCTCCATCTCTGCCCCCAGATTCATGTCCCTCCATCTCTGCCCCCAGATTCGTGTCCCTCCATCTCTTCCCCCAGATTCATGTCCTCTCCATCTCTGCCCCCAGATTCATGTCCTCCATCTCTGCCCCCAGTTTCATGTCCCCACATCTCTGCCCCCAGATTCATGTCCCCTCCATCTCTGCCCCCAGATTCATGTCCCTCCATATCTGCCCCCAGATTCATGTCCCTCCATCTCTGCCCCCAGATTCATGTCTCTTCCATCTCTGCCCCCAGATTCATGTCTCCTCCATCTCTGCCCCCAGATTCATGTCCCACATCTCTGCCCCCAGATTCATGTCCCACATATCTGCCCCCAGATTCATGTCCTCTCCATCTCTGCCCCCAGTGTCATGCCGTCCTCTCCTTCATCTGCCCCCAGATTCACGTTCCACCTCCACATTAAACTTACCTTCTCCTCCGCTCCCTCGCCGCTCTCTGCCCGCCTCTCTCCCTGACACACGCGGCTGAAGCTGCTCGCGTGCTCACTTCGCCGCTGCGTGTCTCTTTCGCTGACACATGCGGCTGAAGCGAGGAGCTGACCTGTGTCAGCTCCTAGCTTCAGCCGCATGTGTTCAACTCAGATCTGCGTCCTCTGGACGCAGATCTGAGTTGAAATCGGGACATATCTCCCTCCAACCGGGACCGCGGGACATGTCACCCAAATCGGACTGTCCCGCGGAAATCGGGATGGTTGGGAGGTATGTATACCCACTGCTACAATCACCGCAGACGAAGTCGCGGGTACCAGCTAGTATACCATAAACTGCAATACAGAAAAAGGGGAGCAAGTCATCCGAGGTTTGAGTCCTTGTTTGGGACAGTAAAAAATAGAAGAAATGTGTCAACTGTTTGAAAAATTGTACGTTCGGTGAAAAATCTGTTTTTTTCTTGGTATGCAAATGAGTTCTCTCACAGCACTGGGGGCGAGCCCCAGCGCTCAAACAGCACTGGGGGCGTCCCCAGTGTTGAGAGAGAACTCTCTCCAGCAACGCCTCCATCTTCTGCACCAATCGCCACTTCATCTTCTTTTTCTGGCTCTGCTATTGGGACCCAGGCAAAGCTGAGTGCATAGGCCAGCGGCAGTTTTTTTTGGAGGCTGCTTACGTGCGCATGCGCAGTATGCTCCTGTTCTCCATATTACTACAGGAGCATACTGTGCATGCGCGCGTAAGCTGCCTCCAAAAAAATGGCTGCCGGATGGCCTGTGCACTCGGCTCTGCCTAGGTCCTGATGGCACAGCTGACAGGCGCCCAAGTCTGACCCCAGCTGGAGAAAGAAAATGAAGAGGCGGTTGCTGCAGAAGATGGAGGCGTCACTGGAGAGAGTTCTCTTGCAGCATTGGGTCCGCCCCCAGTGCTGCAAGAGAACTCATTTGCATACCAAGAAAAAATTGATTCTTCACCGAACGGTGAAGACGACTTATAAAGGTAGGAGATGAATAGCCTTTCTTAAGGCTATTCTGATGTGTCAACTAGAAATAAAAGTGTTTATATCATAGGATCCCTTTAAAGAAAGGGGTAAAACTTAATAAAACCGATATAAATAAGATGTCGCCAAAATCGTATTGACCCGGCGGAAAACGTGGCAAAGTCATGTGTAGCCATAAAAGTTAAACGCAAAAAGTAATAATGACTAAATTCTACATTTTTACGTATCTGCCTCCAAATAATCCGTAATAATCCGTAATAAAAGCCGCTCAAAATATTACATGTACCCCAACACGGGGCCAACGAAAACTACAGCCCCTCTTCCAAAGGAAAGACGATAGGAATAAACCAAAGTGATGAATTCGGGAAGGGGAGATGGGAAATAAATGAAAATCGATACCGCGGCCAAACTACCCGGGGTCACTAAAGGGTTAAATGATAACTGGTCGTTTGGGTGCAATGATCACTATATAGAAGCCCAGCACTGAGGACCCCCCATACACCCCCTCCCCTCGGGGCACGTGCTCGCGCTCTCTGCCCTCGTATATCTTGTAACACTTTACACTCTGCAGCGAGAACCAGGAGTCGATAACCGGCCCTGATTTACTCCCAGACAGTAACGTTGTGACAACAAGGTCAAGGGTCGCTTGTAATATTTATTCCTTTCGCTCCCGATCCCGTAAAGCCGTTCTTCAGCCAACAACCAATATTTCTTCCATCTGTGACTGTAGCTGTCATTGAGAGCTCCAATCCCTGTGACTGACAGGCGGCCGATGTGCGGGGTGAACCACACGGCCATGTAATCTCTTATAGAAGGAACTCGCTGAGTGCAGAATATTCCGGGATACTTAGTCTATAGTGCTGAGGGCCCCTGTGGCCCCTGTATGTGGGCGCCCTCTAGTGTATGAATATACAGGTGCACAGGTGCTGGAGAGGTCACAAACTATCATGGACAACCCCTTTAAGGATTAAGCTGTTGTGTCTTCTGCTGGGTATTCCCGTATTATTTATTATACGCATTATATAGAAGCTTTATTATTCCGCCATATCTGTCATCATTAGCGGGGGTGGGAGATGGCGCCTCGCTCAGTTCTCAGCACGGTGCCCGCAGCCTTGTCGCCTCTGCAGATGCTTCAGCACTGGATGGCAGTCACATAAGGACACCCAGGATTTACAGCAGTCGGTTATAATTTCCATGACTATGACAATGGAACGTTCTGTAGTTTCACAAATTGCAGATACTGTTTATCGGAAAATAACAAAAACCGTTCAACGAATTCCGGAAAAATCAACATTCAAGAAAATTGTATTAGCAGGGAAAAGGCTCAAAAGCTTTAAAGGGGTTTTCCCAACTCGCCAGTTCACCACTATGCAGGCTGTATGATCTGTGCACTTCCTGGTTTTCTCAGTACATTGGTGGGCGGGGTTTCACTTGCTCTGCTATCTCTCTTCATACATGTTTGTAGTGAGTAACAAGGGATGGTTGTAAATAAATTAGCACAGTATCACTGGAAGATGCGCAATAGGAAGCTGATGTAGCAGAGCTGGAATGGTTAGGTTATGAGAATCCCAAACTTACATGCTACAGAACCAAGAGTCAGTTTGCAATAAACTCCGTTTTAGGTCTGTGTTTGCATACAGAGTTAACAGACTCTCTGTCTCAGCCCTAATCAGCAACATTCAATTAGCCGACCTGATATCTGGAAGAACAGGGAGATAAACAGCTCAGAAATACAAGCTGCTCTGAGCACTCAGCCTCCCTCCCCTCCTGAGAGCAGTGAGCTACGTCACTTGTCCTGGTCGAAGAGATAAACAGCTCAGAAATACAAGCTTCTCCAAGCACTCAGCCCCCCTCCCCTCCTGAGAGCAGTGAGCTATGTCACTTGTTCTGGGCAGAGAGATAAACAGCTCAGAAATACAAGCTGTTCTGAGCACTCAGCCCCCCTCCCCTCCTGAGAGCAGTGAGCTATGTCACTTGTCCTGGTCGAAGAGATAAACAGCTCAGAAATACAAGCTTCTCCGAGCACTCAGCCCCCCTCTCCTCCTGAGAGCAGTGAGCTATGTCACTTGTTCTGGGCAGAGAGATAAACAGCTCAGAAATACAAGCTGTTCTGAGCACTCAGCCCCCCTCCCTTCCTGAGAGCAGTGAGCTATGTCACTTGTTCTAGGCAGAGAGATAAACAGTTTAGAAATACAAGCTGCTCTGAGCACTCAGCCCCCCTCCCCTCCTGAGAGCAGGGAGCTACGTCACTTGTCCTGGGCGGAGAGATAAAAAAGCTCAGAAATACAAGCTATTCTGAGCACTCAGCCCCCCTCCCCTCTTGAGAGCAGGGAGCTACGTCACTTGTCCTGGGCGGAGAGATAAACCGCTCAGAAATACAAGCTGCTACGAGCACTCAGCTTCCCTCCCCTTCTGAGAGCAGGGAGCTATGTCACTTGTCCTGGGCAGAGAGATAAGATCATCCCAAGGTCCGTGGTTATGGAAACACAGTGTAAACAATGAAGTGAAGAATCTCAGATAGCAGCCAAACAAAGCAGTTTTAATGAAGCAATGTATTTTGGAAAAGTCTTATATCCACATAAGCTGGCAGTATAGATAGGATCCTTGAGATGGGACAACCCCTTTAATTCTTTCTTTCCTTCATGGAAGTTTTTGAATTCCCGCTTTAGTTCTATTTGCTGGCTTATCAATGCTGACAACCCTTCAGATTTGGGCTTGGAGGAATTGTTTGCTCTGCTTAATAGAGATGTGAACAAAGCTTGATACAGAAATACAATGTCTAACCGCATCAGGCCTTCCTTGCCTCTCGGATGGAGACATCCACATACGTGTGTCACAAGATCAACAGCTTTTTGAGACTACATGATTTTGCAATATTGTATCACATGATGTCTATTCTATCAGTGCCCACATGCTGCCCCCAGTGGTTGTGTTGTGAATTGCAGTCTGCCAAAGATTTTTGCTACCATAGTGTAACATTGTATTGAATTGTATTAAATAGAAAGTGGAGGCCGTACCCAAATCCAGGCTGAGGTAATGGAGGACACACCTCAATACGGCTCGCCGCTGGCCTATATATGGCGGTATATGTTGTAAGTCCAGGTATATTATTTTCGAGCAGGGTCCTGGAGCTTCACCGCTTCCTCTAGTCACAGTACATTGCAAACAGTCATAATATATTCTATGAAGCTATAACCGCTCAGCTCTGTTTAATCTAATTTATGCAAATGAAGTCACATGACGGCGGACTCCCGCGTCTCTCAGCATTTGGCGCATGTAATTGATATAAATTGCTGTGTTTAGTATAAATGTGGAGGATAAATGACTACAATGTGTCAGGGATCGTTTGGATAATTGATGGTCCTCTCCTCTACTTCATATTACTTTATAAAGTCCCTCACCGCTTTATGAATGAGAAATCAGAAGTAATGAGGAAGCGAAAGCGTCAGGAGCGAAAAAATTATTAATAAGAACTTTTACTTTGTTGTTCAAGAATCAGAACCAATAATAAAAGAGAAAAGATATTCTTAAAGTGAACCTGTCCCCAATACAGGCTCTGAGAGGGTGGGGAGTGTCATGTGACCCTGGTAGGAGCTGCTGATTGGCTGAGATCAGTACAGTATAAGTAATGTAATGTATGTACACAGTGACTGTACCAGCAGAATAGTGAGCGCAGCTCTGGAGTATAATACAGGGTAAGTAATGTAATGTATGTACACAGTGACTGTACCAGCAGAATAGTGAGCGCAGCTCTGGAGTATAATACAGGATAAGTAATGTAATGTATGTACACAGTGACTGTACCAGCAGAATAGTGAGCGCAGCTCTGGAGTATAATACAGGGTAAGTAATGTAATGTATGTACACAGTGACTGTACCAGCAGAATAGTGAGCGCAGCTCTGGAGTATAATACAGGATAAGTAATGTAATGTATGTACACAGTGACTGCACCAGCAGAATAGTGAGCGCAGCTCTGGAGTATAATACAGGATAAGTAATGTAATGTATGTACACAGTGACTGTACCAGCAGAATAGTGAGCGCAGCTCTGGAGTATAATACAGGATAAGTAATGTAATGTATGTACACAGTGACTGTACCAGCAGAATAGTGAGCGCAGCTCTGGAGTATAATACAGGATACGTAATGTAATGTATGTACACAGTGACTGTACCAGCAGAATAGTGAGCGCAGCTCTGGAGTATAATACAGGATAAGTAATGTAATGTATGTACACAGTGACTGCACCAGCAGAATAGTGAGCGCAGCTCTGGAGTATAATACAGGATAAGTAATGTATGTACACAGTGACTGTACCAGCAGAATAGTGAGCGCAGCTCTGGAGTATAATACAGGATAAGTAATGTAATGTCTGTACACAGTGACTGCACCAGCAGAATAGTGAGCGCAGCTCTGGAGTATAATACAGGATAAGTAATGTAATGTATGTACACAGTGACTGTACCAGCAGAATAGTGAGCGCAGCTCTGGAGTATAATACAGGATAAGTAATGTAATGTATGTACACAGTGACTGTACCAGCAGAATAGTGAGCGCAGCTCTGGAGTATAATACAGGATAAGTAATGTAATGTATGTACACAGTGACTGCACCAGCAGAATAGTGAGCGCAGCTCTGGAGTATAATACAGGATAAGTAATGTAATGTATGTACACAGTGACTGTACCAGCAGAATAGTGAGCGCAGCTCTGGAGTATAATACAGGATAAGTAATGTAATGTATGTACACAGTGACTGTACCAGCAGAATAGTGAGCGCAGCTCTGGTGTATAATACAGGATAAGTAATGTAATGTGTGTACACAGTGACTGCACCAGCAGAATAGTGAGCGCAGCTCTGGAGTATAATACAGGATAAGTAATGTAATGTATGTACACAGTGACTGCACCAGCAGAATAGTGAGCGCAGCACTGGAGTATAATACAGGATAAGTAATGTAATGTATGTACACAGTGACTGCACCAGCAGAATAGTGAGCGCAGCTCTGGAGTATAATACAGGATAAGTAATGTAATGTATGTACACAGTGACTGCACCAGCAGAATAGTGAGCGCAGCTCTGGAGTATAATACAGGATAAGTAATGTAATGTATGTACACAGTGACTGTACCAGCAGAATAGTGAGCGCAGCTCTGGAGAATAATACAGGATAAGTAATGTAATGTATGTACACAGTGACTGTACCAGCAGAATAGTGAGCGCAGCTCTGGAGTATAATACAGGATAAGTAATGTAATGTATGTACACAGTGACTGCACCAGCAGAATAGTGAGCGCAGCTCTGGAGTATAATACAGGATAAGTAATGTAATGTATGTACACAGTGACTGCACCAGCAGAATAGTGAGCGCAGCTCTGGAGTATAATACAGGATAAGTAATGTAATGTATGTACACAGTGACTGTACCAGCAGAATAGTGAGCGCAGCTCTGGAGTATAATACAGGATAAGTAATGTAATGTATGTACACAGTGACTGTACCAGCAGAATAGTGAGCGCAGCTCTGGAGTATAATACAGGATAAGTAATGTAATGTATGTACACAGTGACTGTACCAGCAGAATAGTGAGCGCAGCTCTGGAGTATAATACCGGATAAGTAATGTAATGTATGTACACAGTGACTGTACCAGCAGAATAGTGAGCGCAGCTCTGGAGTATAATACAGGATAAGTAATGTAATGTATGTACACAGTGACTGTACCAGCAGAATAGTGAGCGCAGCTCTGGAGTATAATACCGGATAAGTAATGTAATGTATGTACACAGTGACTGCACCAGCAGAATAGTGAGCGCAGCTCTGGAGTATAATACAGGATAAGTAATGTAATGTATGTACACATTGACTGTACCAGCAGAATAGTGAGCGCAGCTCTGGAGTATAATACAGGATAAGTAATGTAATGTTTGTACACAAGGAATGTAATGTGTATTTTTATGTATTTACAATATTTTTGCACTTTTGCATGTGATGTTTCCCACTTACTTGTATAATATAAAGTATGTGAACCTCACCCGTATAGTGGTAATACTCGCACAGCTGGAGTACAGACAAATAAATAACACTGCAGTGTAATCAAGTGCTGGGGAAAAGGGAAAAGAACAATCCACTTTACTCAGTGTTTTCTTCTCCGCAGTCTATGAAATGGAGGGAAATTGCCTCAGACACAATGACTCGTGAACGGCGAAAGATGAAAACTGCAGCTGAGAGTTGTTCTAATGTAGTCGATCAGGGAACCTCATATTGAATGTCCATTAATTTTATATATAAAAAGGCCGCTGTATATGAGAACATCGCTATAATGGCCTCAGGGCCAAGGAGAAATCCCCTCTGCACCCCCTGCTTGTTCAGTGGCTGCGCACACCCGGCTCTGGGACGTGGGAAGTCTTTACACCAGGGACTGCACCGAAATATGATAGGAACTGACTTATAGAACTTCACCTAAGCTGTAAGGGGTGTTATCAATATGCTTGCTGACTGTTTCCAATTAAAAACAGCAGAATTGTGATTGCAGCTCTGGATTAGAATACAGATTGTAACCTAAGACAGTGCAAGGAAAAGCAGCTTCCACTTTGATGAATCCAACTAATCTGTAAATATCATTGCCAGCCTTTTCTTTGACAATTCCAGGGGCAGATGGGAGTTAGAGCGCCCGGGCCCTTAGAGATTACAGATGTGCCCACCCTTAACTTTTCTTAAAATTGGTTAAGGGCTCCAATTCCCCCCCCCCCCCCCAAAAAAAAAAAAAAAAAAAAAAATTCCTAACAATTGTGTAACTTGTTAAAAATGAAGAAAAAAAACCTTGACAGGCTGCAGTTAACAACACAACCACTGGGTGGCCACACATTGATACATTGATACAGTAATGCAAAATCATGTTGTTTTTCAAAGCTGGTGATCTCAGGCCAGAGATCGCAGAATATGCGGAACCGAGAGGAAAGGTAAAGAAGTAGCCAACAGAATCTGATATATTAGAGAACATTTTCTGTAAATCTATCCAAAGACTATATAACCATCAGGAACCTAACTCATTTAACCGGTTAAGGACCGGGCCCAAAAGTATGTTAAAGACCAGGCCTTTTTTTTCAAAACTGACATGTGTCACTTTAAATGGCAATAACTTTGAGACGCTTTAACATAGACAAGTGATTCTGAGATTGTTTTTTCGTAACACCTTGTACTTCATGTCAGTAGTAAATTTTGGTCGGTATGTTATGTCTTTGATTATTAAAAAATATGAAATTTGGCGAAAATTTGGAAAAAAATGCAGTTTTCAAACTTTGAAATTGCATGTCTTTCAAATAGAAAGTCATACCACCCAATTTTTTTCATAAATATAATTAACCATGTCTTTCATTTATGTAGCAATCAAATTTTAATCACTCTTTAATTTTTTTCAGATATTATAAGGCTTACAAATCAAGCAGTAATTTTCAAAATTTTCAAGAATATTTCCAAAACACATTTTTCAAGGGACCAGTTCAGTTCAGAAGGGAACTTGAAAGGCCTCTGTAATAAAAAAAAACCCCATAAGTCACCCCATTCTAAAAACTGCACTCCTGAAAGAATCCTAAACAGCAGGTAGAAAGTTTTTTAACCCTTTCAGCATTTCACAGCAATTAAAACAAAATGGAGGTCAAATTTACATTTTTCAATTCCTATCACTAATATATTCATTTAGCCCTAGAATTTACACATTTACTAAGAGTTAAAAGAGGAAATGCACCCCACATTTTGTTGCACAATTTCTTCCGAACACGACAATACCCCATAAGTGCTGTTACCCTAATGTACGGGCACACGGTCGCTCTCAGAACAGATGGAGCGCTAATTGGATTTTGTAGGCCAGATTTTGCTAGAATACTTTTCAGGCACCATGTCCCATTTGCAGAGCTCCCAAGGTGCCAAAATAGTGGAAACACCCCAAATGTGACCCCATTTTGGAAACTAGACCCCTCAAGGAATTTATCAAGGGGTATAGTGAACCCTTTGACCCTACAGGTGTCTCACAGATTTTTTTACCATTTAGACGTGAAAATGAAAAATTACTTTTTTCATAATAAAATGTTACTGTAGCCCCAAATTTTTCATCTTTACAAGGGGTTAAAGGAGAAACTACACCCCATATTTTGTTACACAATTTCTCCCGAACACGACAATACCACATATGTGCTGTTACCGTAAAGTACAGGCACACGGTCGCTCTCAGAACGGATGGAGCGCTAATTGGATTTTGTAGGCCAGATTTTGCTAGAATACTTTTCAGGCACCATGTCCCATTTGCAGAGCTCCCAAGGTGCCAAAACAGTGGAAACCCCCAAAATATGACCCCATTTTGGAAACTAGACCCTTCAAGGAATTTATCAAGGGGTATAGTGAGCACTTTGACCCTACAGGAGTTTCACAGAATTGGCCCAGCAAATTGGAAAATGACATTTTTTGCTATAAAATGTTGCTTTAACCCAAAATTTTGCATTTCCACAAGGGGTTAAAGGAGAAAATGCACCCCACAATTTGTTACGCATTTTCCCCCAACTACAGAAATGCCCCATATGTGGCTGTAAAGTGATGTATGGGCACACTGTAAGGTCCAGAATGTAAAGATCGCTATTGGGATTTTGGAGGGCAAATTTAGCTGGAATATCTTTCAGGCACCATGTTGCATTTGGAGAGCCCCTGAAGTGCCAGAACAGTAGAAACACCCCAAAAATGACCCCATTTTGGAAACTAGACTCCTCAAGGAATTTATCAAGGGGTATAGTGAGCACTTTGACCCTACAGGAGTTTCACAGAATTGGCCCAGCAAATTGGAAAATGACATTTTTTGCTATAAAATGTTGCTTTAACCCAAAATTTTGCATTTCCACAAGGGGTTAAAGGAGAAATTGCACCCACATTTTGTTACACAATTTCTCCCGAACGTGACAATACCCCACATGTGCTGGTAATCTAATGTACGAATGGATGGAGCGCTAATTGGATTTTGTAGGCCAGATTTTGCTAGAATAGTTTGCAGGCATCATGTCCCTTTTGCAGAGCCCCCAAAGTGCCAAAACAGTGGAAACCCCCAAAATATCACCCCATTTTGGAAACTAGACCCTTCAAGGACTTTATCAAGGGGTATATTGAGCACTTTGATCCTACAGTTGTTTCACAGAATTGGCCCAGCAAATGGGAAAATGACATTTTTTGCTATAAAATGTTGCTTTACCCCAAATTTTGCATTTCCACAAGGGGTTAAAGGAGAAATTGCACCCCACATTTTGTTACCCAATTTCTCCCGAACGTGACAATACCCCATATGTGCTGGTACCCGAATGTACGGGCACACGGTCGCTCTCAGAACGGATGGAGCGCTAATTGGATTTTGTAGGCCAGATTTTGCTAGAATAGTTTGCAGGCATTCAGTAAGTGCTTTAGCATCTTCTTAGAGTATCCAGATTTTTTGTGAAATGTTGAAAAAGATGCAAAAAAATGTAATTAGTATTTTTGTTCCCCAATGTATTCATCTAGGGGTATAATTTAGGGAATTTAGAGTTTATAACAATAGGAATTTGCAGGTTTATGCAAAAGATGGGGCTTGGTGGCAATCACAAAATTAGAAGTGGAATTTTCTGGGGAAGAGATCTAATAATGAAGAACAGTGTGGTATCTCTCAAAGCAAGGGACAATACACAGGCCTGGTTTTGAGGGGCATGAGGGACAATGGTAACGGGTATCTCTGCGTCGCCCATTTTTGGTGCAGACACAGCATTTTTTTTGCGCGTTAGCTCGTGTTGTTGTGGAGGGAAGTAGACTAATAAAATGCCTTTCACTGAGTCGTTTGTCATCTTCAGACTGGGGGGTCTCTATGGGGTCCTGAGGGTCAAAAAGGAGGTTGTGAATTATTTCCTCCTGGAAATCCAGATATTTGTCGGTGCCTCCCTTCTTTTTATAAAGTAAAAGGCATTGTGAATTCCAATTTGTATTAGGTAGATGGCCACTTTTTTGTACCAGGTTTTGGTTTTTCTTTTTACTAAATAGGGCTGTAAGATTTGATCACTTAAATCCACCCCCCCCATGTGTTTGTTATACTCGGACACACTTATTGGCTTATGCTTGTCTGCTGTTGCCCCTCTTTCCCTCACTGCCACTGTTCCTGTGGGGTGTATTGTGCTCAACACATAGACATCTCTCCGATCTCTGTATTTCACCGCCAACAGCTCCTCACAAGAATAAGAACAGGACTCCCCCTTTTGTCTGCCCCACCAATTCGGTTTTTGCGCATGGTTCCACATGCTCCTGTGCTTGCACAATGCAAGTGTCTAAATAGGGCCACACCTGAATAGAAGTTGTCACAATACAAGTGGTACCCTTTGTGTAGCAGGGGCTGCATTATCTCCACCACTATTTTACTACTGATGGGAAAATTTGGGGGACATCCTGGGGAATTAATTTTTTTATCTCGTCCCTCATAGATTCTGAAGGCGGCGGTGTAGCCAGAACTGCTTTCGCAAAGCTTATATAGCTTTATGCCATATCTTGCCCGTTTGGAAGGGAGATATTGGCGAAAGCTCAGTCTGCCGTGAAAACTAAGGAGGGATTCGTCCACACTGACGTTTTGCTCTGGGGTGTAATGTTGTAAAAAGGAGTGGGTCAGATAATTTATGAGGGGTCTCAGTTTGAATAACCGATCACGGTTTGGATCATCACTTGGGGGGGGCCTGTGAATTATCACTGAAGTGAAGGAACCTCATTATTTGCTCATAGCGAAGCCTGGACATGACTGCCGAATATATTGGGGTTGACTGTGCGGGACTTTTTGACCAATATGATCTGATTGAGGGCTTTTTTACAATACCCACATTTAGGGTGAGGCCCCAAAATTGTTTCATTTCCACCAGATCTGTGGGTGTCCAATCTTTGGCATGGGCAGATGAAGGTTTTTGGGTTATGTACTAGGTGGCATATAAATTCGTTTGAAGGACAATTTCATTGAGGAGGTCATCGCTTATAAATAAACTAAAATAATTCATGTGGGTAAATTGGGAATCATCCACTGTTATGCCAGGAGATGCAGTAAATGGGTGGACTCTAGGGGCAAAAGATGGAGCAGGTGCCCACTGGAGGGAACGCACATCAATTAGTGGGAAAGTGTCACTGTCTGCTGCCGCACTGCTAGTTCCTGCACCGTCACCATCTGAAGGGTCAATGTCATCAGGGAGAACGTCCGCTGAAGACAAATCTGAAATGACACTTGTATTGTCATTTTCATTGTCTGCAAATGTTTCAGTGTCAGACGCATCTGATGCATCTGACCAAAGAATGGCGTATGCCTCCTCACTAGTATAAAACCTCCTCGCCATAATGTCACTGATTGCGAGCCCTCTTTGGTAGAGTGGCTGTAAAGCGCCGCAGAATATGTTAGCGCTATACAAGTCACAGATATATATATACCTATATGGCGGGTATATATATATGTATATATATATCTAAAATTTATACGGTAGATATATATATAGTGCTAGAGAGCTGATTATTGTGAGCCCTCTTTGGTAGAGTGGCTGTAAAGCGCCGCAGAATATGTTAGCGCTATACAAGTCACAGATATATATATATACCTATATGGCGGGTATATATATATATGTATATATATATATATAAAATTTATACGGTAGATATATATATATGGTGCTAGAGAGCAATTTATTGTGAGCCCTATAGGGTACGGTGACTGACACTTTCTGTAAAGCGCCACAGAATATGTTAGCGCTATACAAGTGACAGAAATATATATATATACCTATATGGTGGGTATATATATATATATCTCCCTATCTAGCTCTGATATACACAGATATATATATATATATATTTATTTTTTATATATATATATATATATATGATCTATATATAGATTTGGGGATAGGGGATTAGGAATTAGGGGATCGATGGGTTTGGGGGCAGGATCGGGCAGTGGAAACTGTGTATATGGGTGTTTTTTAGCAAGCAATGTCTCAAGTCTCTCTCCTTCTTCTCTTCTCCTCACAAAGTAACAATGTGTAAGGAGAAGAGGAGAGGGAGGAGACTTGAGACGCTGCCTGTACTGTAAATAAAAGAGATCGCTGTGACTTGCTGTCACAGCAATCACATGACCGGGGACCAATCAGATCGGTCCCCGGCATCTTCACCAAGTCCCGGGCTAGAGGTAGGGGCGGGACTGTTACCAGGGGGGGGGGCGCGATCTGCTCCAAAATGGCACCTAAAGACCGGACGTATTTTGACAATAGTCCGGTCTTTAGGTACCAGCACATGAGGCCGTAAATTTACGTACGGCGGTCCTCATGTGGTTAATGAGGTTCAGCCATCACTAATCCCCAGCGATCGATCTGAATGGCTTATTATTCAGTATCTCTGCAGCGCCACCACAGGGGAAATGAAACATTGCACTGTCTACATTGATACTGTGTCCTTGTAATGCTTAGCTATATCGGGTCCTCCAGAGATATATACTCTTTGTAGCGGCTTCTCCTCTAGTAGATGGTCCTGAATGGGCTCCCTACCCCCACCTGTGAACTCCGAAATGGAGTGAAGATTTGTCGTCACCTAACACGAGCCATAATTTATTCCTATGACTAGGAGAAAACCTCACACAAACGCTTCCTTGCTAAATTGAATTTTATTCTAAAATAATACTCTTTTCAGTCTCCGAAACTCTCCTTTCAGGGCAAGGTTGCTGAGCAGATATATAATATTGACAATAAAAAGCTAATATTTTCCATAACTCTGCGACTCTTATTATAAGATATTTATTCAACCAAAAGCTTTTTTTTTTCCCCTTTTTTTTCCTGTTGCAAAAATTTCAGAATTTCAAATCCATCATCGCCATCTGGTGGCGCCATGAGGTAGCGCGCTGAAGATCGGGCACATTATCTGGAGGAGCTGCCTGGCCTTGAGACGTGATTTTTCTAATTACGCTCGCAGTATCTTATCTGTGGGAAAACAGAGCCATCCACCTGAAAGGTGCGGCACGCTCCGATGAAGGTATTCATGTTTCTCAGAGATAAAACCATTCAAAGCAGGATTGAATCCCCCCCTCATCTGTCAGGCTGGGGAGCCGGTGCCACGGGGTATGTAAGATGGCGATACTCTTTTTTCATTTTTTTTTTCTTCCTTGCCTTGGCACGTTAAAGGAGCCGCGCACGATCTGATAGAAGGTGCGAAATTTCCTTCCGGATAAGACACTTTGTAATTTTCCTTTTATTCTCTTCCTTCCTTCTCCGTCTTCACCTCGATGCTGTAAAACGCTTCAATCATTTATGGCGGTTTTTAAGAAAATTTGTGACAGCGAGATGAACATGACTGCAATGTGAATGCACGCCCGAGACATTGAAGCTTGCGCTTTTATCTAACGCGCCAACAAAATTCGCCGTAAACTGGAAAGCGACGGATAAATGGGATACTTTACATTCCGGCCGTCTTCTCCCTGCCAGGACCCACGGCCGTATATCAGGAGGGCAACTTCATTAAAGGACCGTATAATCGTACCGTATAAATCTCCTGTGCGCGGCCTTCTCGGCTAGCTGGCATGGAAAGGGTTAAATCGCACGGGATGGTTTCAAAAGGCGTGTCTATGCTTTGGACAACCCTCCCCCACATTGCTGGGTCCTCCAGCAGCAGACTGGACTACATAGAAGAAAGTGTTACATTTCCCTGCAGTGCCTCCATAGGTGAAATGAAGTATTACACATTTTCCTGTAAAATCATGTCATGCACGCTTGAACTTCACATCTGCTCTCCGTTCTGGCTCATTGATGGAGACCCCTCCCATTTAATTATAAATAATAATGTAAGTGATAAAGGATAATATTCTGGATCCCTGCAGCTGCCACTAGGGGGAGCATAATGTATACAGTGCCCATTAAACTCAATAATACATTCCTTTTCAGTCTGCTGCCCCTAGTGGTGGCTCCAGAGTGCGAAAACTTAAATACATTTTATGTGGTGAAAGTTTTGCTGCCAAAGATGTTGCATAAAATAAAATTTCAATGGGAGGCAGGTGGAAAAAATAAAAAATAACTAGTCAAAAGATAAAAAGAAGACTCTGGCCCAATCTTCAGTTCAAACCTCCCACTGGAATGAATCTTTGTGCAGGTAGATTAACAAGTGGATTTCTCATGGGGAGGGGGCATTACAAAATCTATTGTGTGATATTACCCCAATGTGACGCCTGTTGTGGAGAACTAGCAACGTCTTCAGCTCAAAATCTTAAAATAACAATATAAGGCGTAACCTGGAAAATCATGGTCAAGTTTGCCAGCAACTGATTGGCCCTTATATTAGAGACCCCCCTTCCCCCATCTAATAGCCAATTAGACCACTAATGGCCTCCAGTATTATTCATCGTGGCAATCACAGAACTCATCCGCAGGGTGCACCAAGAAAGCCTTCCCTGCCATTATTTTACCTCCACCAGCTTGACCTGACATCAGACAGGAAGGGCTTGTCGATTCCTGCTGCTTGCACCAATTCTGCCCCTTCCCTGGTGCACCAAATTCTGCCCCTTCCCTGGTGCACCAAATTCTGCACCTTCCCTTTTGCATCAAATTCTGCTCCTTCCCTGTTGCACCAAATTCTGCCCCTTCCCTGTTGCACAAATTCTGCCCCTTCCCTGTTGCACCAAATTCTGCCCCTTCCCTGTTGCACAAATTCTGCCCCTTCCCTGTTGCACCAAATCTGCCCCTTCCCTGGTGCATGAGGCGCACATCCATCTGACCAGGACATGTGATACAATTTCCCTTGGACAGTGATGGCGCCCGGACTGACCATCTGCTAAGGAGCAGCGACTTGTACCTCCATTTACACAGACATCAATGTTAGGAGAATCGGACAGTATCGGACCCGTTTCTCCTTCTTATTGATGACTATGTATAAGTCCATCTATTTACGTCCATTTTTTTCATCCGGTACATAGTATACACAATATGATCGGAATAGAGCCTACGGTCCTTCAGTTCCTTAGAAAACTAGAGATGTGCAAACTGATTGTAACAAACCAGATTGTTACAAATTTTCCAAATATTTGGGGGCTTCACCACCCCTGAATCATTATTATAATAAAGGTGCAGAGTATAAACATCTGAGGTCAGGGAAGGTGTGTAAAAGGAAAAAAAAAAACATTCATACTCTGCCACCGCGGCCGGCCGCCTCCCCAGGCATCTTCTGGCCTCCTCCATGACATCAGCAGCCCTGGGTCACCAATGGGCCCTGAGATTGGGCCCCAGCAGTCATGAGGGAAGTGAGGACATCAGGATACTTTGACCAAAGCGTTGTGGACGCCAGTGGTCCTGGATCATGTCCAAGGCAATCATATGGGGAGCAGTGATGTCATGTCGCTCATTGGCACCATTGGCCACCGCAGTGACCTCCATTGCATGAAGAGCCGCAGATACCACGAGGAGGCCCAGAAGAGGTCATGGAACTGAGTATACATTTTTGTTTTTTCGCCTCCCCTGGACCTTCACCTATTATTCTCCTTGGGTCTGAAGAGATCTCAAAGTATAATCATTTCTCTTCCAGTTCTATCCAAACAAGTTCAGACCGAACCCGGGAATCTCTTCATGTCAACACAGGACGAAACAAATCTTCTAAGGTTATGACGCTGTCGCCACAAGGGGGCGCCTGGAAAAAAGCCCATCAGTGGCAGTGCAGCCCGGGAGAGTTGAGTATGAATGATTTTTATTTTTACAAACCTCCCCAGTCCTCCGATTAGATTCCGAGATACCAGAGCGTAATAATACAGCTTTACTAGCGCAACATGATAGCTCAGTGGTTAGTGCTTCAGCCTTGCAGTGCCGGACTCCTGGGTTCGCACCATTCCAAGGACAACATCTGCAAGTAGTTTAAGTGTCCTCCCCATGTTTGTGTAGATTTCCTCCCATTCTACAAGGACATACTGACAGGGAAAAATGTTGCTTGTGAGTCCTATATGGGGCCCATAATCTACCCAAAAACAACATTTTGAGTTCTCTCTGAACAAGCGCGTTCTTGTTTTTGCATTATCTATGTAAATCTTTTGCAAATGTGACGGTGCTCTAAAATTCCTGACATCGTCCTCTTATCCTGTTTCCGTCCACAGAATCGCCTCTCACTGAACGCCATTCTCCGTATACTCCCTAGGCCGCTGCACCAGAACTCCCCACCAGATGGCGGTGCATGAAATCCCAGCCCAGCTAGACCAACACCGATCACCAAGTCATCACTCCAAGTCTAACAGAATGAGGATTCACCTTAAAACTGGAACATTTGTGACTAGATTTGATGTTGTGCCCCAGAGTCCCATGTGTAATGAGTCCCCATCATGAAAGGGTGGGGGGTCTCTAATAAAGTCGCCATTCAGTGCATAGAATCAGACGCCAGGAGCCTGGAGACGAGGATACAATTGTCATACTGTAGAAAGAAAACCGTAAAATCTGCAAAGGCAATGCACCAAGAGAGCGAGCGAGCGCGCGGTGATGGAGCTTTACTGCCGCACATTATGTTCTGCACAACCACGAGACCTTATATATAATTTCCCTACATGACAGAGGAGCGGAGTCACTCGCCTACAAGAGGTAATTCTTTTATCAATATGGCAACCAGCCAGACTCATTAGCGCCCGAATAACAGATGAGAGTAAAAACAATATCATCAATTACGCTAAACGAAAGTCGGGACAATAACAAACACAATTAAAACAAAGCGCTTGCGTCTTAACAAATTCCCCGCGTTTTCTTCTCACCACAAAGCCGTCCTGTCAACAGAAACAGATCGCTCCGAAAATTCCCGACCTGCCCTAATTGTTTTCGCAAGTTGGAAGGAACGAATGCGCTAATCTCCAAATCTAAGACTACGAGCTGGAAATACGAGAAAAGGCAAAAATCGAAGGGGCGAAGAGCAACGAGGAGAAGGACCGTCGTCATGTATGTTCTAAGGGTTCGACATCACAGATCTAGAGCAAAGAAAGGAGTGAAGAATTTTTGAATTTAAAGGAAACATTGTGCAACATTGTATATAGAGTAGCATATATTGTGCAACATTGTATATAGAGTAGAAGATACAAAGTATAACAGGGGAAGGGGGGGCAGAAAAATAACGGACTGCTCATACTTAGTCCTGTATTCTTTCCATTCAGTGTTTGGTTCCATTGTGACTTTGGCAGCTCCCATGTGACAAATGAGGCCCAATCACGAAGAAGCCGGGGACATTGGAGAAATAAGACTGAACGCCACAATGGAGTCCAGGAGCAGTGAGCAAGATGACCAGGAGTGCGTTGTTATCTTTTTGCGCCTTTTTTCAGGCCTCTGCTTATTATACTCTGAGGTCTGAAGAGATTTGAGAGTATAATAATGGCTCATGGGTGCCGAACCTCAAAAATTAGGGTTTGGTCAAATGCCAAATTTTTGGAAAATTCAAAGCAAATTCGGCTTGTTATGAACCAGTTCAGTCATCTCTAGTAAAGATCATACTGGGCACCTCACTGTGATCCCTGGATTTACCACCCAAAAAAGAACAGTTTTGTGTTGGATTCCCTTTGACTCTTGGTCGGTTCCCCTAACAGCATGTAATGGAGTGCAGATATGGCGAGAGAATCTATATGCAGTCTATAACTGTTTACTGATAAGTCTGAATTACAGGAGTCAGAAAATAACGAAACAAATATAACACTCTTTGTCGGCAATATTTGGGAGGGAGACTCCCTCTCCTGTCCATGGAGTCTCCCTCTCCTCTCCATGTAGTCTCCCTCTCCTCTCCATGTAGTCTCCCTCTCCTCTCCATGTAGTCTCCCTCTCCTCTCCATGGAGTCTCCCTCTCCTCTCCATGGAGTCTCCCTCTCCTCTCCATGTAGTCTCCCTCTCCTCTCCATGGAGTCTCCCTCTCCTCTCCACGGAGTCTCCCTCTCCTCTCCATGTAGTCTCCCTCTCCTCTCCATGTAGTCTCCCTCTCCTCTCCATGGAGTCTCCCTCTCCTCTCCATGGAGTCTCCCTCTCCTCTCCATGTAGTCTCCCTCTCCTCTCCATGTAGTCTCCCTCTCCATGTAGTCTCCCTCTGCTCTCCATGTAGTCTCCCTCTCTTCTCTTCATGGAGTCTCCCTCTCCTCTCCATGGAGTCTCCCTCTCCTCCCCATTTAGTCTCCCTCTTCTCCCCATGGAGTCTCCCTCTCCTCTCCATGGAGTCTCCCTCTCCTCTCCATGTAGTCTCCCTCTTCTCCCCATGGAGTCTCCCTCTTCTCCCCATGGAGTCTCCCTCTCCTCTCCATGTAGTCTCCCTCTTCTCCTCATGTAGTCTCCCTCTCCTCTCCATGTAGTCTCCCTCTTCTCCTCATGTAGTCTCCCTCTCCTCTCCATGTAGTCTCCCTCTCCTCTCCATGTAGTCTCCCTCTTCCCTGCATAGAGTCTCCCTCTTCTCTCCATGTAGTCTCCCTCTCCTCTCCATGGAGTCTCCCTCTCCTCTCCATGGAGTCTCCCTCTCCTCTCCATGGAGTCTCCCTCTTCCCTGCATGGAGTCTCCCTCTCCATGTAGTCTCCCTCTCCTCTCCATGGAGTCTCCCTCTCCTCTCCATGGAGTCTCCTTCTCCTCTCCATGTAGTCTCCCTCTCCTCTCCATGTAGTCTCCCTCTCCTCTCCATGGAGTCTCCCTCTCCTCTCCATGTAGTCTCCCTCTCCTCTCCATGTAGTCTCCCTCTCCATGTAGTCTCTCTCTGCTCTCCATGTAGTCTACCTCTTCCCTGCATGTAGTCTCCCTCTCTTCTCTTCATGGAGTCTCCCTGTCCTCTCCATGTAGTCTCCCTCTCCTCTCCATGGAGTCTCCCTCTCCTCTCCATGGAGTCTCCTTCTCCTCTCCATGTAGTCTCCCTCTCCTCTCCATGTAGTCTCCCTCTCCTCTCCATGTAGTCTCCCTCTCCTCTCCATGTAGTCTCCCTCTCCTCTCCATGTAGTCTCCCTCTCCTCTCCATGGAGTCTCCCTCTCCTCTCCATGTAGTCTCCCTCTCCATGTAGTCTCCCTCTGCTCTCCATGTAGTCTCCCTCTTCCCTGCATGTAGTCTCCCTCTCTTCTCTTCATGGAGTCTCCCTCTCCTCTCCATGGAGTCTCCCTCTCCTCTCCATGTAGTCTCCCTCTTCTCCCCATGTAGTCTCCCTCTTCTCCCCATGGAGTCTCCCTCTTCTCCTCATGGAGTCTCCCTCTCCTCTCCATGTAGTCTCCCTCTTCTCCTCATGTAGTCTCCCTCTCCTCTCCATGTAGTCTCCCTCTTCTCCTCATGTAGTCTCCCTCTCCTCTCCATGTAGTCTCCCTCTCCTCTCCATGTAGTCTCCCTCTTCCCTGCATAGAGTCTCCCTCTTCTCTCCATGTAGTCTCCCTCTCCTCTCCATGTAGTCTCCCTCTTCTCTTCATGTAGTCTCCCACTCCTCTCCATGTAGTCTTCCTCTTCCCTGCATGGAGTCTCCCTCTCCTCTCCATGGAGTCTCCCTCTCCTCTCCATGGAGTCTCCCTCTTCTCTCCATGTAGTCTCCCTGTTCTCCCCATGTAGTCTCCCTCTTCTCTCCATGTAGTCTCCCTCTTCCCTGCATGGAGTCTCCCTCTCCTCTCCATGGAGTCTCCCTCTCCTCTCCATGGAGTCTCCCTCTTCTCTCCATGTAGTCTCCCTGTTCTCCCCATGTAGTCTCCCTCTTCTCTCCATGTAGTCTCCCTCTTCCCTGCATGGAGTCTCCCTCTCCTCTCCATGGAGTCTCCCTCTTCTCTCCATGTAGTCTCCCTGTTCTCCCCATGTAGTCTCCCTCTTCTCTCCATGTAGTCTCCCTCTTCCCTGCATGGAGTCTCCCTCTCCTCTCCATGGAGTCTCCTTCTCCTCTCCATGGAGTCTCCCTCTCCTCTCCATGGAGTCTCCCTCTTCTCTCCATGTAGTCTCCCTCTTCTCCCCATGTAGTCTCCCTCTTCTCTCCATGTAGTCTCCCTCTTCTCTGCATGGAGTCTTCCTCTCCTCCACTTGTAGTCTCTGTCTTCTCTTCATTGAGTCTCCATCTCCTCCACATGTTCACTCTCTCTCCTCTGTATAATCTCCCTCTCCCTCTCATGGAGTCTCCTTCTCCTCTGCATTGAATTTTCCTCTTCCCCCGCATGTAGTCTCCCTCTCCTCCGCATGGAGTCTCCCGGATTACCTTGGCAGCTTCATGTAGATAACAGATATCAGACATTTGTTTGCAGAACAACTTAGAAAGTAGAATTCATTGGTCAGAAATAACAGATGTACTTGACTAGTAATTGTGTATAACAGTGTATATGGGAATCCTAATAGTAATAATACACCGTCACTCGGTCTTAGGTGTAAGGTGCCAGGAAAAGGCTTCTCATGGCCATAGTCTAGATGTATCCAATGTATATGGGAATGCATCATACTGTGGTAACAACAGGGTTAATGTCTAGCTCTCTATCACAACTCTCCGGATTATTGGCTCAGGATTTTCCCTTTAGCTCTTCAGGTTGGTCAGGCCACGTCTTTGGCACTTAAGGCTCTTCCATAACTAACTCTAACATTTCTACCATAATGAAGTAAAATGGCGCCTTCCATGTGGTTGAGCGCTTGCCGCGGGACCCTTGTTGTATCCGTCCTGACTTCTGCCTCGGCTGTCTCTATTGTATGTACATTCCATGTCTGTTGGGGTCATGTATGTCAACATTTGTGATCAACATCAATTTTATGAATATAACGGTTATATAATGTTCTACCAATATGGAGAGTAAAGAATTACCCAAGATGAAACGACGGCGCAATCTTGTGGTTTGCACTCGGTTTCCTGCAAGCAGCACTTTTCTCTCCGCATGTTTGTGCAGAAACTGAGCAGAGACCACACAGACCCCTTTATAGTCTATGGGGTCCATGTGGTTTCTTAGCTAACCGCTATTTAATACGTATAGGATTCCATTTGGGGCTCCCCAAGCGGAATACAGAATGCAGATGTGAACCCGGGCCTAACATGATTCCCTGTAATACATGGAGGGTTCAGCCATAAAGCAGGCACAGATGGGGGTGGGGGGAGTTTTTGGACTGGACAAGACTTGCATCACCTTTAATATAGTAAAAAATAACAAAACCATCATCTTCAGATTCTACAACTTCTCAATAATAATAATAAACCGAGCAGAAGGAACAGATGTCTTGTGAATTCCCCGGACTAATGTTCCGCTCTGAGAAGACGCCGCGTATTCTAGACCAGAACAACAAAATCTCGGAGGTTAAAGCATCAATTATTAGTCGGTGCGGAGATTATGTGCACGCTGCCTGCATATGCATCGTCTGCTTACTGCACGCAACGTCTCACACCGGGGACAGGATCTGGGGGGTGCGGAGGACGACTACATTATCTATCCTCACACCCAGAGATATTAACCCTTCCCTTTCACTCATTAGGTGTCACATGGTCCTGGGCCACCATGCAAAGTCTTTCACAGGCCCCAGTATCTTGTGTCATCTGTAATACAGACAGAAGAACATCTAGATACTGTCAGATATCAGGGTCCGGGTGTCACTGAGACCTCAGCACCTCCCATTACCCCACCCCCGCTTATACTCACATTTACCTGAGCAACACTCACTGCCCCAATACCAGCTGCACCCGCAGAACGGAAGTGCGAACTATAAGGGTAACTCACTAGAGATACTAGATAGTAACACAGGGGTCCATAGTCAGTGGCGTAACCAGCAAAGACTGGGCCCCCAGCAAAGTTTTGGCTTGCCCCCTTTCCTGCCCTCCACACTGTATAAACCCCCATTTACATGCACTATAATGTCCCAAAGTGACCTCATACAGTATAATGTCCCATAGTGGCCCCTCCAAACAGTATAATGTCCCATAGTGGCCCCTCTAAACAGTATAATGTCCCATAGTGGCCCAAAACAGTATAATGCACCATAGTGGGCCCTCTAAACAGTATAATGCACCATAGTGGGCCCTCTAAACAGTATAATGCACCATAGTGGGCCCTCTAAACAGTATAATGCACCATAGTGGGCCCTCTAAACAGTATAATGCACCATAGTGGGCCCTCTAAACAGTATAATGCACCATAGTGGCCCCTGGACTTGGTATTGTACCCCATAGTGGACCACCCATGAACATATATTATACCACAGTCTCACTTACCAATCCCTCTTCTGATCACAGCCGCCTGCGCTTTCCCTTCTGCCCTCCAGGGGGCCCCTGCGACATCATATGCAATGCAGAAGGGGAAGCGGAGGTGGCCATAATATGATTTTCTTAGTCCCGATCTGGTAATTCTCCTTATCTAGCATTATAAGGTGGATGACGTGACTCACTACTCTCTGGAGGGAAGGGGGGCTGAGTGTTCTCCCTGTTATCTACTGATCAACCAATAGGACAAAAAGTTCACCTAATTACAGTTTGCTGATAAAGGCTTGGACAGTGTTTTATCTCTCTATGTAACCATAAGAATGAAACTGCAAGTCCATTATCCACCCCGACAGCATGTAAGTGTTCTCCAAGCCTGTGTAATGTAATATACATTTACATTGCATATTTGATAGATTTGTATCATGGTAAATGCAAAAACGACATCTACTGCTATACTTCATAGTGTCCTGTCTACGATTGTTGAAGAATATATGAAGTGAGAGGAATGGACACCAGGCAAACTGTGAGCAAGGGAGATGGAAAACTCCTTTAAATTCTAATAAAATATTAATCTACCAATATAACGTAAACCTAGTGCGGAGTCTAGTGGATTCTATAATCAATTCTAGCGCGGCAGGGCTCCTTTTCATTTTTTAACCTATATTATAATCTCATCCTGGTTTTCCTGGATTATGAATAGAATGCAAGGACTACAGTAAAGACTGACATATAGAATAAGTTGGGGCACAATGTGTATGGCATGTATGATCTGTGTAATGTGAATAGAACCCAGAGATAACCATTACCATATCAGATTCTGACATCACTCAGTAATGGCTTTGCACAATGTATCTCGGGCCTCATTTTTTATATTTTTTTTTCTGCGAGCAAATTCATTTTAATCACAGATGTAAGTCTGGGGAAAAATTAGTTTTCCAACCGTAAATATCACCAGATACAGGAACGTTGCCGGCAGGAAACAAACACAAGTAGGATGAAAAATGGGAAATTGACAATCATCATCTGGGAGAGCAGAAAAACAAAGGCGTAAGTAGGAATAAGGAGGAGAACGGGGAGGAAAATGGGCCATGAAGATGAGTGATTATAGAGAACCGTGCGAGGAGCGGGGGAATTGTCACACCTCGGGGGGAGGGGGCGCGCCAGATAACTCCGGGCGTAAAATAAGCAACAGATAAAGGAGAAGCCGCCGCGCCGCCGACGAGACGTATCTGGATGGAAGGAGAAAAAAAAAAACAATTTGAATTTCATATTGTGCATTAACCCTGCAGGGCTGCAGCGAGCAAAACAGCGATTACCCTGAATAAACATGATATGGAAATCACACACGGAGAGTGGCGCGCATTCATATGGAAGTCAGCGGGCACCGGCAGCTATCCACCCATACTTTATGTAACCCTCAGGATCTGCCGCGTCTCGGAGGGAACCTCAAAGTGTCCTCACATAACACAAGGAGATAGACGGAGAGGTGGATGTCCTGCGCGCGATCTAGGGGAGCGCATCGAGAAGTTCCATGCACATAAGTAATATCAGCACAAGAGATGAGCAGACGGTTTGTTAGAAATTTGTCCAAAAAAAATTCAGAACTCACAAAATTGACATTAAAATAAAGTTACGATAGAACGTCAGGCTGAGCGAATATTCACAGAAGAAATCTCGCCATCAAGATCTCACTTCCAAGTCCAGATCATGCAGGGGACTCTTCTTGGCAGGGATAATGTCCCAGAAAATGGGGGGGAAATTGTCCTAATAATATGATAGCATACAGTATAATACCGCCATATGGTACAAGATAATCCTTCTAAATAATACTGCCATACAGTGCTCGGACTAATCTCTGAAGATTGGTTTGGTTTTGGGCAGGGCCGCTGATAGGCCAGTACTACTGCTACTGGCGTCAGGGGCCCGGCCAAATTTAAAAATTGAGGGGGCCCGGGCCCCCTGGCGCCGGCAGCAGTCATTGTATGTCCTGCTTTTTTCAACTCAGATCTGCGTCCAGAGGACGCAGAACTGAGTTGAACACATACGCGGCTGAAGCGAGGAGCTGACACAGGTCAGCTCCTCGCTTCGCCGCTGCCCACCTCTCTCACTGACACATGCGGCTGAAGCGAGGGGAGCTGACCTGTGTCAGCTCCTCGCTTCGCCGCTGCGGCCTCTCTCGCTGACACATATGCGGCTGGCTCAGCCACATATGTGTCAGCGAGAGAGGCGGCAGCGGCGAAGCGAGGAGCTGACACAGGTCAGCTCCTCGCTTCAGCCACATATGTGTCAGCGTCAGCGAGAGAGGCGGCGAAGCAAGGAGCTGACACTTCGCTGCTGCTGCCGGCTACCTGGCAGTGTAGACGCGATGTGATGACGTCACATCGCGTCTACAACTGTGCGCCAGTAAGAGAGAGAGGCGCGCAGAGAGCAGCGGGGGAACGAGGAAAAGGTAAGTGTAATGTGGATTATGTGGAACGTGAAACTGGGGGCAGATGAAGGAGAGGACGGCATGACACTGGGGGCAGAGATGGGGGGACATGAATCTGTGGGCAGAAATGTAGGGGACATGGATCTGGGGGCAGAGATGGAGGGGACATGAATCTGGGGGCAGAGATGGGGGGACATGAATCTGGGGGCAGAGATGGAGGGACATGAATCTGGGGGCAGAGATGGGGGGACATGAATCTGTGGGCAGAAATGTAGGGGACATGGATCTGGGGGCAGAGATGGAGGGGACATGAATCTGGGGGCAGAGATGGGGGGACATGAATCTGGGGGCAGAGATGGAGGGACATGAATCTGGGGGAAGAGATGGGGGGACATTAATCTGGAGGCAGAGATGGGGGGACATGAATCTGGGGGAAGAGATGGGGGGACATGAATCTGGAGGCAGAGCTGGGGGGACATGAATCTGGGGGCAGAACTGGAGGGGACATGAATCTGGGGGCAGAGATGGGGGGACATGAATCTGGGGGCAGAGATGGGGGGACATGAATCTGGGGGCAGAGATGGGGGGACATGAATCTGGGGGCAGAACTGGAGGGGACATGAATCTGGGGGCAGATGAAGGGTGTATATGAAACTGGGGGAGAGACGGAGGGGGGACATATAATTTACGGGTGACAGTAGGAGGATTATACAGTGTGCGGGCACATGAAAATTAATGAGTGGGCGGAGTCAATATAACAGTGGGTGGGGCTAAATTTCCCGCGGCGCGCAAAGCGCACATTTTATCCCTCTTTTGGTTCTTCAACAGTTGGGAGGTATGGGTACAGGGGGCAATGGAAAGATGTTAGAGGGTGGACGGGGGGGATTGTTGGGACACCGGGTGTGCGGCACTGTGGAGAGGGAACTGGGGCAATAATATATAATATATAAGTTTTTAGCTGGAGAATAATAATGATGTAGGCGGCTATACTACTAGCATAGCAGCCTGTTTGGGGGTGGGACTTTCACTTTAAAGGAGTGTTCACATTGCGTTTTTGGCCTCCCTTGCCGGGATACGTTGGTGACCAGTCACAATCAGCTCCCCACTTATCCCTGCACAGAGAACTGCAGCCCCCCCCTTTTTTTTAATGGCCAGTTCTTCGTGCAGGGATAAGTTGACAGCTGATTCTGACTGGTTACCAATGGATCCCGGCAAGGGAGGACAAAAATGCAATGTGAATAAGCCCTGAGGATTTATTAGGAGGCTCTTATAGATGGTGTTGGCTCTCTATAGGCGCGGTCACACGTAGCAGATTGTACCTGCAAATAGAATCTGATTAAGCCTTGTAATGCTGCTAAATAAAGGGAAATGTAATACAGAATTGGTATGATGCAAAATAAGGTGGGGGGGGGCCCAGACACTTAGGCTGTATGGGGCCCCGAAATTCCTGATGGCGGCCCTGGTTTTGGGGATCGGATGATTCGGCCCAAAGGTTTATTTCGGATCACACAAGGTCAGATGGAACCAGAAGTGAAATTTATATATGATAGTGTCTCTTCAGACCCCGGGGTATACTAGGAGGAGGCTCGGGGGAGGGGAAAAAATATAACAGTTATACTCACCTTCCGATACATCTTCTGATCTTCCTTGAGGTGTATATTCGTTTTTGTATTTTTGTCACCTCCCCTGGGTCTTCACCGATTATACTCCAGGGTCTGAACTCCCAAAGTTTCAGATTTGGAATATTCAGGCTGAATTACTGCCATACAGTGCCAAGAAAAGATAGTGCTGCCATCTAGTGCGCAGATAATGCTACAATTTAGTGCTAATACTTTTAAAGAAAAGCCAATACCGCCACATAGCGCCATGATAATACTTCTAATTAAAGGCTTTCTTAAGCTGCCATATTATACCCAGATAACAATGCTATATAATTCCAACAAAATACCACCATCCATTACAAAGATAATACCGCCATATATTGTTCAAATCATTTTAACATATTTACCATATACTGCCAAAATAATACTATGGAATGTCACTTAAGTATTGCCATATTGTACCAAAATAATAATGCTACATAATTCCAACAAAATACCACTAAATGGTACTATGATAAGACTGCCATATAGCGCTCACATAATAATACTGCCAATAAACTACTTCTATATAAAGGCCATATAATAATGCCATATAATACCAAAATAATAATGCTATATAAGTCCATCACAATACCACATACAGTGCCAAGATAAGACTATATAGTCATATAGAGAGATGGCTGGTTGGGTGCCCGGTGTTCTCGTTCTTCGTTGCCTCACTGCCTCCGTCTCCCAGGTTAGTGTTAAAGAGCTAAGAAGAAGGCAGGGCTTATGGCTTAGGAGAGTGTGGTCAGGTACAGGGCGGGGAGACCCGCCATCTCTGCAGGTAAGTGGACACCAGGGGGGACTAAGTAGCCAGAGGATTTAAAAAAAAAAAAAATCCTCTGGCTACTTAGTGATTAAAAAATTCACTACACAACGTGGATTCTAACAGTTAAAGCGTTCAATTCTTAGATTCCATGCTGTATAGTGAATAGGATTGTTTTTAAAATCCGATCTCCGATTAGTAAAAAAAATATATCACATACAGGTTTCACTGAGTAGTTAAGCTGCGAGAGTCACTGCTAGAGAAGGACCTGGGTGTAGTTGTGGACCATAGACTAAATAACAGCACAATGTCAATCAGCTGCTTCTAAGCCAGCAGGAAATTGTCTTGTATAATAAGGGATATGAACTCACAGGACAGCGATATAATATTAGCACCTTATAAGCCATTGGTGCGGCCCCATCTGGAATATACAGTTCAGTTCTGGACATCAGTTCATAGAATGGATGTCCTAAAGTTGGAAAAGAATCAATGGAGGGCCACAAAACTGATAAGGGATCTGCGGGAGCTCAGTGATCAGAAGAGATTAAAATTGTTAAAATTGTTTTAGTCTGGAGAAGAAGCATTTAAGGGGAGATATAACCAACCTGCAAAAAGTATATAAATGTCCATACAAGGAATATGGGGAAAAGCTGTTCTGTGTAAAATCCCCTAAAAAGACAAGGGGGCGGACCCTCCATCTCCAAAAGCAAAAATGCTTCTTCAATGTAAATACAGTGAATCTGTGGAATAGACTACAGATAGGGTGGATTGTCTACTATAAGGATTGTGAATCTGTGAAGTTGCATTAATGTTTATGGAAATGTATAGAATTCTTATTACCTTTCCTATTCTTTTTTGAACTTGATTGACATATATCGTTATTCAACTGTATTAACTATGTAAATACCAGGATATAATGTCAGCACACTCCATACTAACTGCATGTCATCCTAGATGTGATGATAGAACTGCTGGGACTTATCATGTTGTCACTACATCAAATATACAGTACGTCACATTAGGTATTACATAACCACGAGGATACAGTGTCAGAATACTCCATACTGGCTGCAGGTCATCGTGGCCTCAAAATCCTGGCTGTGGTGATACAACTGCTGCAACTTATTCTCCTGTTTTACATGATGCATTGTGCACCTACTTCCCACTATATACAAGAATATAACTAGAATAATACTACCTCCTATGTACAAAAATATACATACTATAATACTGCCCCCTATGTACAAGAATATAACTACTATAATACTACCTCCTATGTACAAGAATATAACTACTATAATACTACCTCCTATGTACAAGAATATAACTACTATAATACTACTCCTATGTACAAGAATATAACTACTATAATACTACCTACTATGTACAAGAATATAACTACTATAATACTGCCCCCTATGTACAAGAATATAACTACTATAATACTACCTCCTATGTACAAGAATATAACTACTATAATACTACCTCCTATGTACAAGAATATAACTACTATAATACTACTCCTATGTACAAGAATATAACTACTATAATACTACCTCCTATGTACAAGAATATAACTACTATAACACTACCTCCTATGTACAAGAATATAACTACTATAATACTACCTACTATGTACAAGAATATAACTACTATAATACTACTCCTATGTACAAGAATATAACTTCTATAATACTGCTCCTATGTACAAGAATATAACTACTATAATACTACTCCTATGTACAAGAATATAACTACTATAATACTATTCCTATGTACAAGAATATAACTACTATAATACTACTCCTATGTACAAGAATATAACTACTATAATACTACCTCCTATGTACAAGAATATAACTACTATAATACTACTCCTATGTACAAGAATATAACTACTATAATACTACCTCCTATGTACAAGAATATAACTACTATAACACTACCTTCTATGTACAAGAATATAACTACTATAATACTACTCCTATGTACAAGAATATAACTACTATAATACTACTCCTATGTACAAGAATATAACTACTATAATACTACTCCAATGTACAAGAATATAACTACTATAATACTGCTCCTATATACAAGAATATAACTACTATAATACTACTCCAATGTACAAGAATATAACTACTATAATACTACTCCTATGTACAAGAATATAACTACTATAATACTACTCCTATGTACAAGAATATAACTACTATAATACAGCTCCTATGTACAAGAATATAACTACTATAATACTACTCCTATGTACAAGAATATAACTACTATAATACTGCTCCTATGTACAAGAATATAACTACTATAATACTACCTCCTATGTACAAGAATATAACTACTATAATACAGCTCCTATGTACAAGAATATAACTACTATAATACTACTCCTATGTACAAGAATATAACTACTATAATACAGCTCCTATGTACAAGAATATAACTACTATAATACTACTCCTATGTACAAGAATATAACTACTATAATACTGCTCCTATGTACAAGAATATAACTACTATAATACTACTCCTATGTACAAGAATATAACTACTATAATACAGCTCCTATGTACAAGAATATAACTACTATAATACAGCTCCTATGTACAAGAATATAACTACTATAATACTACTCCTATGTACAAGAATATAACTACTATAATACAGCTCCTATGTACAAGAATATAACTACTATAATACTACTCCTATGTACAAGAATATAACTACTATAATACTGCTCCTATGTACAAGAATATAACTACTATAATACTACTCCTATGTACAAGAATATAACTACTATAATACAGCTCCTATGTACAAGAATATAACTACTATAATACTACTCCTATGTACAAGAATATAACTACTATAATACTACCTCCTATGTACAAGAATATAACTACTATAATACTGCTCCTATGTACAAGAATATAACTACTATAATACTACTCCAATGTACAAGAATATAACTACTATAATACTACTCCTATGTACAAGAATATAACTACTATAATACTACTCCTATGTACAAGAATATAACTACTATAATACTACTCCTATGTACAAGAATATAACTACTATAATACTGCTCCTATGTACAAGAATATAACTACTATAATACTACTCCTATGTACAAGAATATAACTACTATAATACTGCTCCTATGTACAAGAATATAACTACTATAATACTGCTCCTATGTACAAGAATATAACTACTATAATACTACTCCTATGTACAAGAATATAACTACTATAATACTACTCCTATGTACAAGAATATATCTACTATAATACTGCTCCTATGTACAAGAATATAACTACTATAATACTGCTCCTATGTACAAGAATATAACTACTATAATACTACTCCTACGTACAATACTATAATTTCTCCTGCTATTACATGTCCAATAATATCAGATAAGCAGATTGATGGTTATCTGACAGCACTGCAGGTATAATCTCTAGTAACTACAGTACGGTATGACAGTGACTGTTGTGCGGTTTTCCGGCTCCACTTATTGCAGGTTTACTATACTGAGCTTCATCTGATTTCCACACCAGTCTCTCATATCCCATAAGGATATAATAGGACTGACATTGGCAGCGCTGGGGCTGGATCACTTTGTGTTCTCTCAGCTGATTATTTTTTTTCTAGGTCCCGGAGATTAAATAATGGGGTCGCTCTTGTGGTCGGGGGGTTAATGAACCTCTCAGTGAGGAAATGGAAAATGAAATGAGAAGCCGCGTTCTGCAGGTAGCGAAAGTAAAACTTCTACAAACTGGAATAAATATTTTCCCTGTAAGTGAAAACCAAAGAAACAATATGTGGCTCTGATTATAGAGGACCGAGGGGCCCTGCTCTTCTGTCTGTCTGGGGATGAGGGCGGGGGGGTGTATACTTTTTGCAATGATTTGCATATATGTAAAGATTAAGACAAATGCAAACAGCCTGTATTAGAAACTTTGTTGCATTTGCTCTATGTATCTCCTGTGCATATCTACAATATGAGTCTACATAGCAACAGACTGCAAAAAACTGTCGTCAGCTTTTACAATCTGTAATATATATATACATTTTGTTTGCCCCCGTATACATATCGTTTCCCCCCCCGTATACATATCGTTTGCCCATCCCGTATAAATATTGTTTCCCCCCATATACATATCGTTTGCCCCCCGTATACATATCGTTTGCCCCCCGTATACATATCGTTTGCCCCCCTGTATACATATCATTCCCCCCACTTTTTACATTACGTTTCCCCCTCCCGTATACATATTGTTCCCCCCACTTTATAAATATCGTTTCCCCCTCCCGTATACATATCGTTCCCCCGTATACATATCGTTTGCCCCCAGTATACATATCGTTTGCCCCCCCCTGTATACATATCATTTCCCCCCATATAGATATCGTTCCCCCCGTATACATATCGTTTGCCCCCCCCTGTATACATATCATTTCCCCCCCGTATACATATCGTTTTCCCCCCCATATACATATTGTTTGCCCCCCATATACATATAGTTTCCCCCCCGTATACATATCGTTTGCCCAGTATACATATTGTTTGCCCCCTCTCTGTATACATATTGTTTGACCCCATCTGTATACGTATTGTTTACCTCTCTTCCCCCCCGTATACATATTGTTCCCCCGTATACATATCGTTTGCCCCCAGTATACATATCGTTTGCCCCCAGTATACATATCGTTTGCCCCCCCCCTGTATACATATCATTTCCCCCCGTATACATATCGTTTTCCCCCCATATACATATTGTTTGCCCCCCATATACATATAGTTTCCCCCCCGTATACATATCGTTTGCCCCCTCTCTGTATAGATATTGTTTGACCCCCATCTGTATACGTATTGTTTACCTCTCTTCCCCCCCGTATACATATCGTTTGCCCCCCCGTATACATATCGTTTGCCCCCCCGTATACATATCGTTACGTATTGTTTGCCCCTCCTCTGTATATGTATTGTTTGCCCCCTCTCCATATACGTATCGTTTGCCCCCCCTCTGTATACGTATTGTTTGGCCCCACGATAGCACTTCTCTATTTAGATGGTGTATTTCGCCCCCCCCCGCCCCGTCTAAGTCTTACCAGGGCCGTGTTTGTTTAGTAATAACCTCCGTCCATGGCCCCTCCTGTAATCACATCCTCAGCCCTGTGATCAGACCGCAGCTTTATTATTCTCTTATTACGTCCCGGGAATGGGAATGGTGTTTTCTACATCTGCGATCTGCCAGACGATCACAGCGTGAGAATTATTTTTCATTCTTTTTTTTCTTAATTTGAAACGTCTCATTCTGCCCGGATCACAGCTGAAACGAAATTACAAGAAAATTATTGTTAAAAAAATTCCATTTAGGAAAAATAAAATAACATTAAAGGAATTTGTGTAATAACCGGCGCTCCCTACTTGTTATGGTGTCTGTAAAGATAAAGGACTCATTGCAGCAGCGCAGTAAAGCATGCAACCTCTATATGTAAGAGCAGAAATGTGGGGGAGGGGGTGAATTGTATTGTTTAAAATATTCCCTACATCAATGGACTGATCTGCGACAAGTTGTTGCAGTAATTTATAATATTTCTGCTGTTTTAAGTTGTGTTTGGGAGACTTGACCTGGAAGAGGAATCCAAAGAAGAGGAGAAAACCTGGAGACGAGATAGGAATCCAGAGGAGAGGCGAAGACTTGGAGAAGACCTGGTGAAGACCTGGTGAAGAACTGGAGAAGATCTGGTGAAGACACAGAAATCCAGAGGAGAGGAGAAAACCAGGAGAAGAGATAGGAATCCAGAGGAGAGGAGAAGACTTGGAGAAGACCAGGAGAAGACCTGGAGAAGACCTAGTGAAGACACAGAAATCCAGAGGAGAGGAGAAAACCTGGAGAAGAGATAGGAATCCAGAGGAGAGTAGAAGACCTGGAAAGACATAGGAATCCATGGAGAGGAGAAGAGCTGGAGAAGACCTGGTGAAGACACAGAAATCCAGAGGAGAGGAGAAAACCTGGAGAAGAGATAGGAATCCAGAGGAGAAGAGAAGACCTGGAGAAGAGATAGGAATCCAGAGGAGAAGAGAAGACCTGGAGAAGATATAGGGATCCAGAGGAGAAGAGAAGACTTGGAGAAGACTTTGAGAAGACCTGGAGAAGACCTGGTGAAGACACAGAAATTCAGAGGAGAGGAGTAAACCTGGAGAAGAGAGAGGAATCCAGAGGAGAGGAGAAGACCTGGCGAAGAGCTGGAGAAATCCTGGTGAAGAGATAGGAATCCACTGGAGAGGAGAAGACCTGGAGAACACATAGAAATCCAGAGGAGAAGAGAAGACTTGGAGAAGACTTTGAGAAGACCTGGAGAAGACTTTGAGAAGACCTGGAGAAGACCTAGAGAAGACCCGGTGAAGACACAAATCCAGAGGAGAGGAAAAGACCTGGAGACAAAAAGGACTTTATCAAAGTAGAAAATAGAAGGCCACCAATGGACTAAGTTGGAGACAATTTTGTACAGTAAAAGATTTCCCTGAAAAGACGACCACTTGGTACAGACCACGACAGTACCTAGACAGGCGCTACCCTTTAGAAGACCTTTTTTTTTTTTTTCAGTACAATTTTGGGTGGTCAGCTCAAGAGGTCTCAATTTGAGGATGACTTTATCTTCTGGACATCTGGACAAATGGTCACCAATGGAAGAAGGGGAGAAGGGAGGTTGTATGAGGAAAGGTGAAGAGTGAAACTCCAGAGAGATGGAGAGAAAGAAATAATGGGGTTCGACCAGAAAGAAATGAAGAGTAGTCAATGGAAGGTCATCAATGGATCGCATTGGAGACATCTTTGTATGACAGTATGTGGAGAACTTTAAATTCTATCCTCTGGGCAATGGTTCACCAATGGATAAAGAGAAGGGAAATTGAGGAACCCTAGAGAAGTAGAGATGAAGATAAGACTTGGGGGTTAAAGCTCATACAAAGTAAGTAAACCTCAGCTGAACACACCAATTTTGGTGGGACCAGTCAATCATCTAATGTATAAAGGGGGAGTCCTGGGCAGCAGGAATGGAGTCTGTCTGTTAGTGGAGGTCTCAGTGGTAACAAGAACAAGTGTAATTTCCTGGGAGAAATAGAGTCTAGAAATAATCTGAAATAGCCAAATACAAGACCAAGGGCACCTGGTGTACAGAAGGAATGATATGGAGAAGTCCAGAGATCACGTTATCCCTAGTCATACATCTGGACTGTTCAGTAAGTCTGGGCTTGACCATTGCTAATGGTAGTAGATAAGAGATGGATATCAAGGGCCATATAGCAGTCAACATTGTATATTAGTATATAGTTACATAGTAGATGAGGTCGGATGAAGACATCAGTCCATTATGTCCAACCTATAACCCTACAATCCCCTACAGTGTTGATCCGGGGGAAGGCAAAAAACCCCATGAGTATATGTAGGACGTATCTTCTGGATAAAGGGTCATCAAAAGAATTTAGAAGAATTAGGGGAAGATGAGAAACTGTGGAGAGATGGAGATAAGGATGGAGGTATATTTATAAGAAGATCAATAAGGGGCAATAGAAACGGAATGTGCTAAAATGGTTGTAGTCATAGTCGGGTCCCGGGGATGTTGTGTTGTGGGACCTGAACCTCTAGGTGGAAGAGGTCAAGAGCTGCATCTGAGGCCCCTAAATGCGTTGGGTTGCCCCAATGGATACAAATATTGGATTAGTAGAAGAATAGGAGCCTCCTTGGATGGGAGGAAACTGATGTGTCTGCACTGGGGCCAAGCCTTACTAATCCCAGCCCAATCTGCACATCTTCAACTTTTAAGGTCCCGTCTGTGTCTCATTTGTTGTTGGGTGCTCCTTTAAGCTCCTCCAGTCTCGGATGGGTGTTGTTGTCCTCCTTGTATCACCTTGTACCCTCGTCTCCCGCTCATATTCATCATTGGATTGAGCCGTGCTTGCACTTCCATCTAAGACACTAGAAATAAAATGCTACAGATTGGATACAGTAATGTATCTCAGTCCCCGGCGCCGCCTGTCACCCGGGATATGTCTAATGTATATGAGGGCTGTTTATTTACATTTTGCGGCTTTGCATTTTTTTTCTTGCCACAAATTGCCTTCATTTCTGGTTTTATTCATCTTCCACCGGCGCGGTTTTCGTCTTTTTTTTTCTCGGGTTGTTGGCAAATATTGAAATAAAATAAAATTGCTGAATTATTCAGATCCGATCGCAGCTGCATTTCAATCATAAAAGCCGAATAAATCATTTGTATAAGAGCAGACTCCGGCAAAATAAAGACGTTACCTAAAGACGGGGCAGATGGCGCACTGAGTCTGGTGACGCAGATGTAGCAGAGCTGAGTTTGTCATTCTTGTCGCTACCAATCCTACTTATACGTTTCATAAAGTTTCTCACCTCTTCGGGCCGACTTACTGTTTGGTCGTGGGATTTGTTGCAGTGTCGCTGCCTGCGTGGTATGATGCGATCGAAATCCATATAAGTTTGGACGCCCAAAAAAGACTGAGACGTAAAGCGGATGGCGGATTTATTCTCCAAGGCACAAGTGGAATAACCAAAAAGAAACTAAGTAGCCTCAGAACATTCTCGGTATTGTTGAGACGCTCACAGGCGATCAATACAAAAATATGGAGTGGTTGTGGGCGCCAGGCCGGGCCGATCCTTCCCTAAGTGCTGTTGTGTAAGCCACCTGTATACATGAAAGTGGCCGCTCTTATATCCCGCTCGCCTGGATTAGGTAAAATGCTACTTGACCGTCTGGCATGACGTCTAAGTGACAAGAATTCTGCCCACACAGTCCAGAGAGGCGGATTCTAAAAATACTGAGTGCGGCCATTGTACTTCTATCAATACAAAGGCACAATCTGTCAGTCCGGGGAATAACACGGGGTAGAGGGAGAGACACGGCCATTGTGGTTTTGCTTTTGTACTTTTTAGATCAGGGACAGCAACCTATAGAGTGACCTTTGCCTCTCCCACATAATGTACCGTTATACAATGATCATATAATAACACTGTACAGTGCATGATTATTACCGCCATTTAGGGTGATCGCCAAATAACCGACACTAAACACAACGTCTGTGCAACAGCCACGCCATACAAGACTACTGCAATCATATACAGCAAAAAGAAACAGACCGTGCAGTGACTATAGATAGAGCATAATGTCAGGTACAAAGAAAATTCCACCAAAAAGTGCTGAAATAATACTACTATACAGTGACCAAATACTGCCGACATATAATGCTGAAATAATACTACTATATGAGGATTAAATACTGCCAACATATAGTGCTGAAATAATACTACTATACAGTAATCAAATAATGCCGACATATAATGCTGAAATAATACTACTATATGGGGATCAAATACTGCCGACATATAGTGCTGAAATAATACTACTATATGGGGATCAAATAATTCCGACATATAATGCTGAAATAATACTACTATATTGTGACCAAATACTGGCAACATATAATGCTGAAATAATACTACTATATGGGGATCAAATAATTCCGACATATAATGCTGAAATAATACTACTATACAGTGACCAAATACTGGCAACATATAATACTGAAATAATACTACTATATGGGGATCCAATATTGCCAACATATAATGCTGAAATAATACTACTATACAGTGACCAAATACTGGCAACATATAATGCTGAAATAATACTACTATATGGGGATCAAATAATTCCGACATATAATGCTGAAATAATACTACTATACAGTGAGCAAATACTGCCAACATATAGTGCTGAAATAATACTACTATATGGGGATCAAATAATGCCGACATATAATGCTTAGAGATGAGCGAACAGTGTTCTATCAAACACATGTTCGATCGGATATCAGGGTGTTCGCCATGTTCGAATCGAATCGAACACCGCGTGGTAAAGTGCGCCAAAATTCGATTCCCCTCCCACCTTCCCTGGCGCCTTTTTTGCACCAATAACAGCGCAGGGGAGGTGGGACAGGAACTACGACACCGGTGACGTTGAAAAAAGTAGGCAAAACCCATTGGCTGCCGAAATCAGGTGACCTCCATTTTAGACGAATAGTGGATTTCAAATCCGGGTCATATGAGAATGTGAACTTTGTGACTATGAGACAGGGATAGCTGTACAGGCAGGGATAGCTAGGGATAACCTTTATTTAGGGGGGAATGTTATTAAAAATAACTTTTTGGGGCTCTATCGGGTGTGTAATTGTGATTTTTGTGAGATAAACTTTTTCCCATAGGGATGCATTGGCCAGCGCTGATTGGCCGAATTCCGTACTCTGGCCAATCAGCGCTGGCCAATGCATTCTATTAGCTTGATGAAGCAGAGTGTGCACAAGGGTTCAAGCGCACCCTCGGCTCTGATGTAGCAGAGCCGAGGCTGCACAAGGGTTCAAGCGCACCCTCGGCTCTGCTACATCAGAGCCGAGGGTGCGCTTGAACCCTTGTGCACACTCTGCTTCATCAAGCTAATAGAATGCATTGGCCAGCGCTGATTGCCCAATGCATTCTATTAGCCCGATGAAGTAGAGCTGAATGTGTGTGCTAAGCACACACATTCAGCACTGCTTCATCACGCCAATACAATGCATTAGCCAGTGCTGATTGGCCAGAGTACGGAATTCGGCCAATCAGCGCTGGCTCTGCTGGAGGAGGCGGAGTCTAAGGTCGGACCTGAATGGAGACTGGTGTGGAGCGATCTTAGACTCCGCCTCCTCCAGCAGAGCCAGCGCTGATTGGCTGAATTCCGTACTCTGGCCAATCAGCACTGGCTAATGCATTGTATTGGCGTGATGAAGCAGTGCTGAATGTGTGTGCTTAGCACACACATTCAGCTCTACTTCATCGGGCTAATAGAATGCATTGGGCAATCAGCGCTGGCCAATGCATTCTATTAGCGTGAACTGAGTTTGCACAGGGGTTCTAGTGCACCCTCGGCTCTGCTACATCAGATTGCTACATCTGATGTAGCAGTGCCGAGTGTGCATCAGATGTGTAGTTGAGCAAAACTGACTCAGCACTGCTAAGTCTCTGCATTCGCATAGGAATGCATTGGCCAGCCTTCGGCCAATCAGCGCTGGCTCTGCCGGAGGAGGCGGAGTCTAAGGTCGGACCTGAATGGAGACTGGTGTGGAGCGATCTTAGACTCCGCCTCCTCCAGCAGAGCCTGCGCTGATTGGTCGAGTTCCGTACTCTGGCCAATCAGCACTGGCCAATGCATTTCTATGGGGAAAAGTTAGCTTGCGAAAATCGCAAACTGACAGGGATTTCCATGAAATAAAGTGACTTTTATGCCCCCAGACATGCTTCCCCTGCTGTCCCAGTGTCATTCCAGGGTGTTGGTATCATTTCCTGGGGTGTCATAGTGGACTTGGTGACCCTCCAGACACGAATTTGGGTTTCCCCCTTAACGAGTTTATGTTCCCCATAGACTATAATGGGGTTCGAAACCCATTCGAACACACGAACAGTGAGCGGCTGTTCGAATCGAATTTCGAACCTCGAACATTTTAGTGTTCGCTCATCTCTAATAATGCTGAAATAATACTACTATATGGGGATCAAATACTGCCAACATATAATGCTGAAATAATACTATACAGTGATCAAATAATGCCGAAATATAATTCTGAAATAATACTACTATACAGTGATTAAATACTGGCAACATATAGTGCTGAAATAATACTACTATATGGTGATCCAATACTGCCAACATATAGTGCTGAAATAATACTATACAGTGATCAAATAATGCCGACATATAGTGCTGAAATAATACTACTATATGGGGATCAAATACTGCCCACAATATTATTTTTGGCCTAGGGTTGACCCTTAAAACTATTGGCATAGTTGATAGAAAAGGGACCCTCCCACCTTTGGGCCAATGCAACCCACCAATCCCCTTTTGCCATTCAGAAGGTGGGGCTTATTTTCTGGAGTTATGATTGGAGCAGAGAAGAAGGGAGGAGCCAGCAGGGTCTGTGCATTTCTATGGAGCCCGGGTGACTCTGTGACCAAGTGACGGCTCTATAGCTGCATTACCTGACTGTGATCGCTGCAGAAGATGAGGCCGGGAGCATAAAACGGGTCAGAAATCTGTGCAAAAAGAACACAAACCCTTCTTGGCGCACACCAGGCTGATATTTGATGTGTTCTCAACATGTTGATCTAAATTAGGTCATTAAGATCCATAAATCACGGAAAATGAAGATTCCAGGGAGCGCGGCACCTGCTGCAGTCATCTATTAATATGACTCCCATCGTCTCCTTTCACCATTTTAATTAGATGATACAACAGGGCGTTCGATTCTCGCAGATTTTCCCAGGCAGAATAATTAGAATTGAGTTTTAGCAAATTAAGAATAAATGTTTTCACTGGCTCGGATAACAGCAGAGTCCTCCGTTACATTTCTATCAGGAGGAACAAATAGCATGAAAAAAGTGCAACATTCATTAAAGGGCCGTCACACGGGGCATCACTGGGGGGGGGGGTAGAGCAGAGGTGTGGACCCCGTACCCCACTTGTAACGTGTCTCCTCCCAGTAGTTACGGTTGGAGGTTCTGGAATAGTCCCTGGAGGTTCATGTCATGCCTGAGATGAGAGGAAAGATGACATCATCGGTCAGTCTCTGTGGACGCTGTACAGCGGTGATGTCACATGCACTATATAAGGTTCTGTGGGAAGAAACACGAGGCCTATCAGTGATGGTGGAAGTAGGCGATGGATCCGTTATTCATCACGTTATGCATCATGTCATTGCTTCAGTCAGACACAGTATCGACTGCAGTAAACCTTGTAATCTAACTAGAGAAGCTTAGGAGTAGGAGAAGTGGAACAAAGTATAGTCAGATCGAATCAATTCCAGTCCGAAAGTGATACAAACCACAGATATGAGTGCGGGAGAATATCATTGCAGTGTGAGCCTGACCCCTGCAGTAACAGACAACAGACAACTCATGTGAGGTCTATTTTGCAGCAGCGCAGATGGATCTGTTCATAGATTGCCAAACATTGATTTTACTGACAAAGTCGGTCCTGTTGGATTTTTGGGATGAGAGTTATTCATTGTATTCGTTACAACACTGATTCCGCCTGCGTTACCCTGAAAAAGCTCCATTTGTTAATGGGGTTTTTTTTATGGTTACCTGATAAACCTAGAAACTGAACCCTGCAACAATAACTAAGAACTGCAACAAAAACAAAACAAGACAAAGAATGACACCAAGTCTCTGAATTGTTACCAATCGCTGTTAGAATTGAGCATTGCAGTACAATGACCGGAAAAGACACAGGTGTTGGTGCAGGTGGTGGAGGCAGGGGGTGTAGTACTGGTGGTCGTGCTGGTAGGGGCGCTAAGGGGAAATCTGATGGGAATTGTGGGGACATACACAGGAGGAGACACAAAAGAGTGAGTAAGAAGATGACATCACTGACTCCGATGATGGTAGTAAGAGCAACCAGTGCAGGGTGCAATCACAGGACGTGGGTGGTGGCAGCTGCAATAGTAAGAATTCCACCCAATGTGCAGCACCAACATCCAAAAGACTTGACTAAGGCAAGCTCAGGCGGTGGCCCTGCAGACATGTTCCTGGGACTATCTCCTGTAGAATTTTTTGTACATTAATCAGCGGCAAGATCTGCAAGCAGATACCTAGCGCTGGCCGTGCAGGCTCACATATAGGAAATTGGTGCGGGAATGTTGCTGAGCTGCAGTACCGGACACAACCCATGGCCAGGGGTGCTGCTGTTTTTGCAAGAAATCAGCCATGTGTTTTTTGTAAGTCCCGGCCTGCCCCATTAGAGGGTCTGTGCACTTTTGCAATCCTCTCTGTCACTCTGCAGCTATGGCTCTCCTCTATGGCGCCGCTTATCCTCTGTCTATGGCGCCGGCGCAGACGACTCCCTGGGTTATGTAGTGAGAGGGAGATACAAATATGTGTTTTGCAGAAAGTAAACAGAAGTGAGTGGAGTCTGCCCTGACCCTGGGTCTGCAGCATCTGAGGACACGGTGCGCTAGTGAGGTGCGCAGCCACTGCCCCTCATTATCATCCCCCGTTTTGTGAACCCATTAACAAGCTGAACCTCACCAGCGCCTCTGCATGGTAATGAGGAATCCGTCTGCCGGGAAATTAATTAGGGCCAACACGTTTACTGCAAGTTCACATCTTCCTTCTCTTCCTTCTCTCTGCACCACTCGAAAGGTGCGAAAAGATGTGAAGAAAATACAAATAAAAACTGGAGAAGAAAGAAAAGAGCGGGAGATGATACAGCGAGTGCAGGTCACAGGGCGACATAACATAGGGAAGACCCAGACGAAGAAGGTATCACAGACACAGCCAAGATATACCGCATATATATACACAGCCGGTATAACCTGGGTATATACTGTATATAATTATATATGTACAGCCGGTATAACCTGGGTATATACTGTATATAATTATATATGTACAGCTGGTATAACCTGGGTATCTCCTGTATATAATATATATGTACAGCCGGTATAACCTGGGTATATACTGTATATAATTATATATGTACAGCCGGTATAACCTGGGTATATACTGTATATAATTATATATGTACAGCCGGTATAACCTGGGTATATACTGTATATAATTATATATGTACAGCTGGTATAACCTGGGTATCTCCTGTATATAATATATATGTACAGCCGGTATAACCTGGGTATATACTGTATATAATTATATATGTACAGCCGGTATAACCTGGGTATATACTGTATATAATTATATATGTACAGCCGGTATAACCTGGGTATATACTGTATATAATTATATATGTACAGCCGGTATAACCTGGGTATATACTGTATATAATTATATATGTACAGCTGGTATAACCTGGGTATATACTGTATATAATTATATATGTACAGCCGGTATAACCTGGGTATCTCCTGTATATAATTATATATGTACAGCCGGTATAACCTGGGTATACACTGTATATAATTATATATGTACAGCTGGTATAACCTGGGTATATACTGTATATAATTATATATGTACAGCCGGTATAACCTGGGTATATACTGTATATAATTATATATGTACAGTCGGTATAACCTGGGTATATACTGTATATGATTATATATGTACAGCTGGTATAACCTGGGTATATACTGTATATAATTATATATGTACAGCCGGTATAACCTGGGTATATACTGTATATAATTATATATGTACAGCCGGTATAACCTGGGTATATACTGTATATAATTATATATGTACAGCCGGTATAACCTGGGTATATACTGTATATAATTATATATGTACAAGTGGTATAACCTGGGTATATACTGTATATAATTATATATGTACAGCCGGTATAACCTGGGTATATACTGTATATAATTATATATGTACAGCCTGTATAACCTGGGTATGTACTGTATATAATTATATATGTACAGCCGGTATAACCTGGGTATATACTGTATATAATTATATATGTACAGCTGCTATAACCTGGGTATGTACTGTATATAATTATATATGTACAGCCGGTATAACCTGGGTATATACTGTATATAATTATATATGTACAGCCGGTATAACCTGGGTATATACTGTATATAATTATATATGTACAGCTGCTATAACCTGGGTATATACTGTATATAATTATATATGTACAGCCGGTATAACCTGGGTATATACTGTATATAATTATATATGTACAGCTGGTATAACCTGGGTATATACTGTATATAATTATATATGTACAGCTCGTATAACCTGGGTATATACTGTATATAATTATATATGTACAACCGGTATAACCTGGGTATGTACTCTATATAATTATATATGTACAGCCGGTATAACCTGGGTATATACTGTATATAATTATATATGTACAGCCGGTATAACCTGGGTATATACTGTATATAATTATATATGTACAGCCGGTATAACCTGGGTATGTACTGTATATAATTATATATGTACAGCCGGTATCAGTTATACATCTCTCGTATATAGTGATATTAGCTATGCTGGTATATCTTGGGAACCGTTTATTATATTATATTATTACATACACATTACAATTTACACTTCCATTACAAGTTGTGACTCTTCCTGCTGACATTACATTGGCGCTCGGTTCCGCACTGCGGTATAATTTGGGTGTTTCGAGCTCTGATGAGACGTGATTTGTAAAGAACAAATTAATTTGAATATGTAATAATAATAATAATACAATTACTGAATCATTACTGTCTGTCAGGGCCGCAGTGTCTGAAGGAGCAGAGGCAGATCTGGCCGCAGAGGTAGAGATATCCTGGTAGAGCTGTATATAGATATATCCTGGTAGGGCTGTATATATACAGTATATACCCTGGTAGGGCTGTATGTTCTCTCGCTAGCCTGGGACCACATCCACATAGACCATCCAGAAGTCAGGACTGGAATATTCTCTGCTCAGTTTGTGGTCAAGAGAAGATCTTACCAGAGAAGAATCTGAGGATAAGTATTGAATAGTCTGTGACTCTGTCTACAAACCTGTTGTCTCCTAAATCCTATTCCTGCCTGACCACCATGGACACTTCAACACCCATCAGGCTCAGGAAGACTGAAAACAACTAGGAGGTCCATATTCGTCAGGTACCCTGTGGGCCCCCTCAGCCCTGCACCAGCCCAGGAACCGGTAGAATCAGAGGAGGCTGCAGCGCTCACACTAGAGGCGAAGGCTTCAGACCATTGACCAGCAATGGGAACAGAACAATCCCCCATGATCTTGAGGTGGAGGTTCTTTGCCGAGACTCCCAACGCTGGAAGCACCTCTGATACTCAGCAGTGGCCTCCAGTTCCTTACCAGCGACCAGAGACACAAACGCTAGTACGTCTTGGGTTTGGGCCCTCCTTGTGCAGGGCCCCACAGCAGGTCTGACTCTACCATTTCTCATTGCGCCCTGGAATAACTTTATTTATTTACTGATGTTCTTCTTTAACTTTCCAGACGTGATTATTATTTTACGAGATTTTTATTTCCCAAAGAAAGAACATTTTCGCCTCTTCTAGGTAATACGGCGCGTTCTCTGTAAATTACAATGTAGCGCCGGAGCATTGTTAGGAAGCGACACCCCAATTAAAATCTTTATTAAGACGGCGAGCAGATGAAATGACCTTATTCTGCTGCTAATAAATTCCGCACGGCAATAAAAATTAGGGAAAGTCTCTTCAGTCGCTTCAATGAATCACTTTCCACCCTAATAAATCCGGTCTCGGATGGAAACAAACGCCTGGATCCGGTGCAATGTGCCCCGCGCCGGGCCGGTCCTCGTAAATAGCTTACTGCGGCTGTAAGGAAAGGTAGGGGGGAAAACACATTAAAAAAAGACAAAAAAAATCTAAAAAATGAAATGTTATTTTAATGCAGTTCCTTTGTTTTACAATCTGAAGAAAAATAAGCCAAGGAGCGGCCGAGCCCTAATAAATCCGCCAGCTCCTCGCACTCTGTAAATTACCTTATACGACTTTTCTCTTGTTTGGGAAGTGAAGTCGGGGACAGGCTTTGTTCCTTCGGCAGATGGGAATTTTTTATTTACATTTTTCATTAAAGAAAAAGAATACTTTGTAAAAGAGCCCAAAAATATCCCCACAAGTCATTGCAGGGTCTTCACTTCCCCAGTAGTCGCAGCAGTCACCAATGTCTCCAATAGTCACAGCAGCTCTACTAATTACTCAAGGTTCACCCCAAACCCCAATATCCTCAAACATCCCCAGTAGTCACAGCAGTCACCTCTACTGCCCTACTAGTCATAGCCATCACCACTGTCTCCAATAGTCACCGTACCTCTACTAACTACTCAAGGTTCACCCCAAACATCCTCAAACATCCCCAGTAGTCACAGCAGTCACCTCTACTCCCCTACTAGTCATAGCCATCACCAATGTCTCCAGTAGTCACCGTACCTCTACTAACTATTGAAGGATCACCCCAAACATCCTCAGTAGTCGAAGCAGTCACCTCTACTCCCATACTAGTCATAGCCATCACCACTATCTCCAATAGTCACTGTACCTCTACTAACTACTCAAGCTTCACCCCAAGCATCCTCAAACATCCCCAGTAGTCACAGCAGTCACCTCTACTCCCCTACTAGTCACAGCAGTCCTTCTAGTTACCTCCTTAGTAGTCACATTCCCTAGTTGCCCTGTAGGGCTAATGTCCCTCTGTACCTCTGTGGTCATAGCAGTCATAGTAGATATACAGTAATGTTCCCACCACTTCCCATTAGTCACAGCTGTCCTTTCAGTCAGTGACTAGTTTACTGGTTATGGACCAGACCAGGTGTTGCTCTCTACTGCCCCTTGTGATCTGTGTCTATCTACCCAGGTCTCCACTTGCTCCAATCTCCTCCTTCATCCTCTGATTCTTGGCTCTGCTTCCGTTTTCCTATTGGCTGTTTCTATTGGAGACTATTAAGGGGAGTCCTTCTAAGAAAGTCTATACGTTATGGGTAGTTCCTTAGGATTTACACCCCATCATGACCCCATGGGTCCACCTTCTGGTTTCCTACATTCAGAATCTGTTGTCTTCGTTGACCAATGATGATCATGAAGATGATCGGGATAACCTTTTGGGAGAAGATAATGTCAATTTCTACTCACTTTTTGGGCCCAATTATTCCAGTCACCCGCAGCCTCAGTGACTTACCCTCTTCCCATCCAGGGACTAACTGCAGCCCTGATAGTCCTGACTCTGTCTATCGTCTTCTCCACTGCAAACAGTGGTGGACATCTTCAACTCCTTGATGATTTTGGTCCTGGGAGCTTATTTAAAGACGTCTCAAGCATCACATGCAGAATAACGTACTCTGCTCCCAACGCTTTCTTGCTCCAACGTTGACCTTGACCCTGACCTGCACCTTGGCTTTATTTCAGGATCTATACTTGCTCCTTGTATTTGTTGTCTGGTTCTTGTCCTTCTCCTAGGTTAGACCTTGACCCATCTTCTAATCATGTCTTTTTCTTATCCTTCCTGGTGACAACCATTAGCTGCGGTTCTTCAGTCCTGGAGAACACCTGCCACCCATGGGTGACTATTTTTGAAGCCAAGACTGACCATTAAAGTCTATACATAGGTGTCTGGATAAGGGCAATGTCCAGGGAGTTTCCTTAATCTCTGCAGCCCAGTCTACATAGCTGGAATAAGACATAACCTCAGTGTGGACTTATACATTTTGGAGACTCTTCAGCAAGTGAAAATCCAACACCATTCCAAGTAAAAATCCATCTGTATTCCTGACAAATGCAGAAGAAAAACAAACATCAGACACAAAGATCCAGCCTAGAGATTGTGCCCATCACGGTCACGCTTCTTCCAAGCCTTGGTCTTCTTGCTATTGACACTGAGCAGCGCCCCAGGACACATCTTTAGGGTACCTGCCGTGGGGTCAGATCCCATTTGGTGGCTCCCGAGAGGAATGGTGCTAATCCTAAACCGTGTTTGTTACCTTTCGTAGACCGTGCACCCTACAACTTACCATATAACACTATGTTACCTTGTTGGGTCAATGTAAAATTCTTCACCAGATTGGATAGTCATACATTGGATAGTCAAAGGGTTTTTTGGCGAATGAGCAGCACACTACAACAGGTTTTGTTCATCTTTTAGGTTTTAGTTATGGATTTGGTTTGGGCTATCGAGACAACAATTGTTATCGACTCTTTGTTTCATGACATTGAATATTGACAAGGGTCATCCCAAGGTGAGACCTATGATCAGTCCTGGATGTCGAGCTTATGAGGACCCGTTCATTTTAATTCCATTAATCTGCAGTGAAAAGATCAATGTTGTCAATGTAAACGACAGACAGTGTCCCCATGTATAGCCATGGCTGGAGTTACGTGTCGATGGTCATCAGCGCAAAGACAAAGGGAGAACAATGGACTTTGCTGTTTATAAGATGAGATGACCTGGTTCTGCTGACTCGTCCCATCGATGGGAATAATGTGTCCATAGTCTCTGGAAGACACAAGTCATCTAAAAACTCATGAAGAATATCCCAACAATTCAGGAGCGCTCCCCCGCTACTGTGCCCCAAATAGAAACAGAATTCATATGTGTAACCTGAACCTCCAGGACATCATCTGTAAGAAGGTCACAATTTACCATTAATAGTTCAGGTCTCCTAATATGAAACAGAACAACTTTCTGGGCCCACTGGGTCTTTAGGGCAACGTTTGTGTCCCCAAAGATAAGCCCCTGTTACCATACTAAACCCCCCCCCTAAGACTCTTATACGTATCTTTCATTCCTAGGTTTACTGCTGCAGTTTCTCTTCACTCCATGTTATTTGCTTTGTATATAGTGTTATATATCCTGTAGACAAAGCTCAAAAATAAATATGTGTAGGAACCTCTCAGATCAAGGAGGGCGTTATATATGTCCAGTATATCATATTTTCCTGGCCTTTAACCCATCTTAGACATGGAGCTAACTAGAGATGAAATAATCAAACGGAAAAAATTATTGTCCCGGACGAGCCCCCAAGAAGCCACTTCGGTGCAAGGCTCTA